>NC_141164.1:119729954-120029954 GCF_053477565.2 Lygodium microphyllum | reverse complement strand
TTCTATTTAGGTCTTCTCTCTCTTCTTTAAGTGAAAAACCTCATTTCCAACTTCCAACAAATCATCCAGATGATACATTGATACTCTCAATCTTTTGAGTATAACTACTAGAGCAGCTTGAGCCACAAATGTATGTGAGAAAATTCTAGGTTTGAGATTTGATACATGTTTTACTTTAAAATATTATACATTATCTTCATAGAAATTTTATAGCCAAAAGACTTTCTTAGTTTGAAATATGTAGAGAATTTTATATATATATATATATATATACACACACACAAACACACACACACACACATATACATATATATGTATATACATATATATATATACATATGTATATATGTGTATATATATATACCTGAAAAATTCGGGGAACATTGATACTCTCAATCTGTTGAGTATAACTACTAGAGCAACTTGAGCTACAAATGTATGTGAGAAAATTCTAGGTTTGAGATTTGATATATGTTTTACTTTAAAATATTATACATTATCTTCATAGATATTTTATAGCCAATAGACTTTTTTAGTTTGAAATATGTAGAGAATTATATATATATATATATATATATATATACACCCAAAAAAATCGAGGAACATTGATACTCTCATTCTATTGAGTATAACTACTATAGCAACTTGAGCCACAAATGTATGTGAGAAAATTCTAGGTTTGAGATTTGATATATGTTTTACTTTAAAATATTATACATTATCTTCATAGAATTTTTATGGTCAAAAGACTTTCTTAGTTTGAAATATGTAGAGAATTATATATATATATATATATATATATATATATATATACCTAAAATTTTTAAGGAAAAAAAGAGATTCAATACTTATTTATTAAACTCCTAAAAAACATGTAATGCCTATGATTTTATACTTCTTCTTATTATACATGCATTTAGTTTTAAATTTTTACATCTGCATATTATAGTCTTCAATTCAAAGTTTATGAACTCTTATCATATCTCTCAATAGAATAATATATTTATCTACTTACATAACATACTTATTTATTTCTGCTATGTATTTAAATGTTATTCTAGAATCACTGTATAGTACTTTATCTTAGTTGGATCTAACTTTTTAGCAAGATAGCTAGCCAGCCTTTACATTAAGAATAGGGTTATATAAATAAGATGAATGAATATGAGAAATTGTAAATTAATTTAGGCTTCATTAACTTATTTCATTTTACTAAACTCTCATAAGGCACTCTAGAACCCTAATCTTTGTGAAATCGGCATAGGGAAGAATATTTAGAGAGGGAGAGTGAGAATGATATCCTAGATCTTTCATTATAGACCTTGATTAAACATGCATATAGTTTGCTAGATGTAAGTCATGCAAGCATGCCTATGTTTGTATATTTCTAAAGAGTATTAACCCGAAAGTTACAAATAATTATAATTTGTACTATTACACTATCACATTTAAATATTATGCAACTTTTATTACTTGTTTCATATCTTAATATCCTATTTTAGTAGTAAGGCTCTTGAAATTTCTACACCTCATTTTATGAATCATGACATAAAAATCACCTCCCCCCCCCCCCCATCCTTGCAAAACACTACACTACCAAATTTTTGTCGAATTATCTCTTGCAACTCTCTATCTCCCAAGCTTATCTTAAGCCCTAGGTCCATATATACATTTTCAAGTGACCATTTCCACTTTACATTGAATACATTGTAAGCTAACTTAAACATAAATAAGCATATTCCCATAGCCCATATCCATTGGGAGGCAAGTCACAATCCCCATTAGTATGAGACTAATGCAAATTTCACAACTTGAGGAAGTATAACTTGTTAGCTTGTTTTGTACAAAAATTAGGATATTTAGATTGTTGTTGCATTCAATATTCTTATCTATGCTTATCTTATTTTGAGTAGCACTAGTATTTGTTGATTATAGTGGCTAGCCAATTGATTTTGTGATTTTACATAAAATATTTCTAAAAGAGATTGATTTTTTGAATTTCAATTATTTGTTATTTAGAGCTTAGTTTCTAATAAAGTATATAAACTTAATTTAGATGCTTAATTGTTTATATGATTTTAGTATCTAGCTATCAAACTATTATATTTTTATTTATTTAGATTTTGGCAAAACACCCATTGAGGAAGTTTATGGCAAGAGATTTCCTATCTCCATATTATTACAACATTTTTGATTCACTAACCAATGCATAATTCTAAAAGAGGCTTCTAGCAAAATTTCAATATTTCTCATTACTTTATGTTTGAGGTTGTCATAAATAAATTTAGATTATATTCCATCTATAGAAGTAATATAACCATGATTTGATAGATTCTATCCTTAGTATTTCTTATGAAGATAGCTCTATTATGACTTCCAAATGAAATGAAGAGGCTAAAGAAATTGAAAAGTATTCAATGTTCAATTTAGCATGAAAACTTGCATTCAAATTGGGCATTCCTCTTCATGGGTAGATTCATATTTATTTTCATATTATTTGTTAAAATCTTTTAAGGAAACCCCTTCAATTACACTTATCATGGTATTTTATAAAAAAATTCTATGAAAATACATTGATATTATTTTTATTTATTGTGGATTTTGTTTATTTTTAACATGATTTGTGACTTATCACACGAGGCATACACATGTGACACTAGTCGTATTATGCCTAGCAGATAGACAAAAGGATACTTATATGTCTTGTGTTGTGGTGAGAAATTTACTAGATGGAGTTATGTGGAATAAATATTTTCGGATGCACATTATAATGCATGAAAACTATACACTTTATAGCATAGAAACTTTGCATGCGTACATGCACAACTGGTTTATTTACTATACAAGCTTAGAAAATGTCAAAATATTATATCTAGATGTAAAGCTATGGGTTGTACCCAATCTTGTGTTATGCATACTTTCTATATTTCTCCTCTCTCTATTTTCTTTCTTATTCAATTTGTGTTTCTTTCAATTTTGGTTAATAATTGATTGTCGTATAGTAAAGGGCCTTAATAGGCTCTTCACTAGGAGTCAGAGAGAAATAGAGATTTAGAGAAATAGAGATAGAAGTTAAGAGGTAAATTTTAGATGATAGAGATATGAATGGTCTCATAACCAAATCTTGTTCTAAAGTAATAAAACTTATCTAGGATACTCTTTAAAATGTAAGCATAATCAATTTACAATTTAGTCAAATGCAAAGTTTATGTCACTAAAACATTAGAAACAAAGAAACCTCTATATCCTCAATATTTCTCCTTAATAAAAACTATATTTCCTTCTAAAATAGTTTTTTATAGATGTTAAAATATCATCAACCTTTATAACTTCATTTGTTAGGAAAACAAAATCTCTTGCTCTTTGGTGTTCTCCCTAGTTTCAACATTTGACAAGGACCCTAATATCTTTCATAAAATATATTTGTTCTTAATGTCATATAAAATATATACAATAAAGGTTTTGACCATCTAACTAAACCTTGGAGATCATTAATAATTTTGATCCTTGTTGTCATGTGGAATATATAAAGTAGAGGTTTTGACCCATTGAGCTAAATATTTTCCTATGAAATCATGAACAACTATTATCCTTACTATTATGTGGAATACCTATAAAGTTTTTGATCATCTAGCTAGATCCTTCACTATGGAGACCACAATGACCTTTCATCCTTGTTGTTATATGGAACATACACAATAAAGGTTCCGACCTTCTACCTAAATCTTTTCCTATGAACATCACAAGGAATTTTTGTTTTTGTTTCATGTATTCTTCTTGAGGTTTTGATTGTTAAGTTGTATATTTGTCTATGGAGATCACAATGGATTTTTATTCTACTTGAGGTTTTCACTATCTAGCTAATTATTATTGTTCTTGTTCTATATGTTCTACATGAGCTTTTGACCACCTCTAGCTAAATGTTTTTCTATGAAGATTACAAATGATTTTTATCCTTGTTGTAATGCAAAATATATACGATAGATATTTGACCTTGTAGTAGCTAGATTTTTTCCTATGGAGATCACAAATAAATTTTATTATTGTTATTATGTGGAATGGGTAGTATACAAATTTTAGACACCTAGCTTTATTGTTTCCTCTGGAGAACTTATAGAAAGAGTAACTCATTAGAAAAATTGAATAAACGGATGTTAAAGCAAATAATCATTTGTTTCCTCTATGTGGTTCATGGTCTATGTTTTTGGAAAAAAATATTTTCAACCATATCATCAAATGTGTCCTCTTTCTTTAAATTTTTTTTTCCATTAAAACGTTATATTGTGTATGGCTAACTCATTGTATATAATGTTTCATTAGATTTTATTTTACAATGAAACACGATACTTCTTTCTTTAGCACAATTTCACTTATACTTTGATATTTGAGCACTAATCTTCAACACCGTATTAAATCTCAATTTTCATTTCTTGTGAAGGAAATATGGATGATGAATTTTATTATGGAGAAAATTGAATTTGTGGATGGATCAATACATATTGTTGCACTTGTAAGAGTGCATGTAATGCATCCCCAATGATGCCTGCCATGGGGAAACACTTCATGATGGATGCATTTTAGTGACAATTGATAAATGTTTGCATGCCATTCCAGAAAAAAATGATGGAATGAAGGTTTATGAAGCTATTCCATATCATAGCATTATTGACTTTGAATTGCCAAGAGAAGAAGACATTGATGTATACTTTTTTGCCTTGTACACTTTGTCCTCTCCCCTCCACCATGTACAACCTTCCATGGAGATTATTTTTGGGACATCGTTACCTATGATGATGATGATGATGATGTTTATTGTATTACACTCAACAACGTTTATAGTTTGCAACCTTATGCTCATAATGTTAAATATACATATATGTTTACTAATGTTGACATTGTATATGTCTTGTGGTTTCTCTACCAATTATCCACTTCATGACTGTATATGTAATTTTGGCTATTGATAGTGGATATATACACTTTCTACAATGTATCATGAATGTATCTTCTATTTGCCTTTGTTCAATTATTTCCAATGCATCAAATGATGTACTCTCTAGAAATTTAATAATCAAGGTACTCAAAAATGATAATGGCAAGGTTTGTTTGTTGCCAACCCAATGTGACTAGAAGGGTGGCATAGTTGCAAAGCCCTACCACCTTAAAAAATTTTTCAAACAACCTTCATTATTAGTTTAATATATGCATACATCACTATTAGTGTTGCTATTTACATTGCTAACAACATCACTATTCATGTCACTAATATTGATGCTAAGAGTTTATATCAACAAGAGTAGTAAGATGCATAGTGATGCCACAATTATATTGTCATTCTGATTGTTATACCCCATATTTGTTGTAGTGCTAAGCAAACAAGGAACCATCCTATTCTACTAATAGAGCTTTCTTGAACCAAGAGACTAATATAGTATGTTGATCGTGCTTCGCACAAAAAAAAACTAATAGATTGGCATTCCAATCATTGGTTAGTTGAAAGAGGCATAAAAATTACTCTCCCTGCAATGAACTTTTCTAAGGTATTGCTTGATTTTTTGGGCTTAGTTGAAAACATTCCCTTGGAGAAAAGTGTAACTCATCCACTCCACCATAAAAGGATGAAGGTTGACTCATAACATAATGCATTACATGTACTTGTTTCAACCTCATAACTTTCAAGCTACAAAAGCTAGTGTTTTTAAGATGTACTCAAAGAAGGCATAGACAGTAGAAGAGAAAGCATGAAGAAGAATGTTATTAGACAAACTTATTGGTGGAAACTATCAGGAAACACACTTGTTCATGTTAGTACTTGATTGTTTTACCTTCTAAAATTTTTAATATGTATTGTTGATTCCTGCTAATAGAATGTTGGCAATGGAAGGGCTAACACTATCCTTAACTAAGGTAGGGCTACATAGTTGAACAAAAGTCTACATTAATTCACATTAAAATCACACTTTACCTTCCTAAATTATCAATATGTCCTATATGATATCTAAATGTCATTAGGTCATAATATAATCTTGGCAATGAGAGGGGTGTTCACACAATCCTAGACCAAGGTAGGGTTCTTAGTGAAGGAAAAGTCTATGTTCCCTTATTATGCTCACAATATACATAGAGAAGTGAGGTTCAGTGTCAAGTGAATTGCAAAAGTTAAAAGAAATATTCTAACCTTTTTAGGAGGAGTTTTCAAAATCGAATAAGATGACTCCACTTGATTTATAAATGGTTGTTGAAATGTCATTCCAAACCTTTTAGACAATGAATTTCTAATTTGACGTTTTCGTATTGGATCTCAAGAATGTTCTTTATCTTAAATATCGGTACCAACATCAAAGTCATTTTTCCCATGAGTCATAGTGGACTGTGAGGGTAGTGTCACACCAAAGAGTCTTGACTAGACCTTCGAGGTCGAGGTAAGGTGGCCATATTTTGAGTAAGTAAGGAGGGGAACGAGCATGTCACGCCATGCTCACTTTACTTGTAGAACTCCTACAAAGCCTAGTCTGCTGAGCTAAGCATGACACAACCCTTAATATTGAGCACTGTTCCCTTCGAATGCATGCATCATCATATATATTTTCCTACATACAAATGTACGATGCAGATTTAGTTTGTTTCCATGGGGGCAGGGCTGACATGCAGCCTGCAGGCCCCTTTGAGTCGCCATGCCGGCCGCCTTCGATCTCGCGTTCTTATAACGCTTGCAAATGTACTATTAGTCTATTGGGTTCTCTCTCTCGCTCTTTCTCTCTCAGAGAAGTACTAATTTATTAGAGTATGTGAAATTATAGAGCTCATCATTGAGCCGGGACCCAGGTTGACCTTCGCAACACATAACCCAATCAACAAATCAGCTCCCGTGTTCGTACCTGAAACTATCTGACATCTGATGAAAAACTTGCATGAACTCTAAAGCAAGGCGCAAAGCACACAGTTGGCAATAGCATATGGAAGTGGCCTATAGCTGTCGCAAGTTCGCAACTTTTATATAGATCGAGCATACTCTTATATGCGGAAAGTCAAGTATTAAGATGCGATGGCATAAAAGCTAATCTCTTGCAGTCCGGAGCTCAATCATAGTAATGAATGCAAATATTTGAAGGCGTATATTAACAGGCACGTTGCATAAACTAATCGTGCGGCTAGAGATGTCTATTAAACTAATTGCCGTCAGCAGCAAGGCAGAGTACTCGAGAGACTCTGAGAGAGAGAGAGAGAGTCTGCGTTACCTAGCTAGCTGTAGAGAAGACGTGCACAACAGTCTTTGATATCTATCTATCTATCGTTGTATCTATATTCTAGCGTTGGAGACTGACTTCTGAATTGTACCGTAGCTTATAGCTAGAAACCAGTTACAATAGACACACAGAGAAACAGCATCATCCGGCTTCATTCGGAGTTTGGAATTCAAAAATATTCAATGAGTTCCTTTCCCCATCACGTCCTCCCTGACGGCCTAACAAACAAACAATCAGTACCACTGAATGGACTACTGCACTATTTTTCTCCTCAAGTTATATAAAACTGATAACAATGCCTGCGTGTATTAAAAAATATAGCGTGTGCCTCCTCAAGTTATATAAAACTGATAACAATGCCTGCGTGTATTAAAAAATATAGCGTGTGATCAGGAGACTGTTAGCAGTATAGGTACCACTGTATACAACAGTGTGGCCTAAACCCAGATATCGACATCTGTCTGGTGCACATGAGACTGTGCCCATGACTATTATTTTCGCATGAGTCGGCGCTGATGATCACATACAGTATAACACACTCCCTTTTTTACCGCAGCCCGTGCTGCTTCTCCTTCTCCTTCTTCTAAGTTCTTACTTCCTTTTTAATCCTGAGGTCATCTTGTCGTCTGGCAGAGGCATTGTTTGTACAGATTGCAGCAGGCTAACTGGCTAACTCCTCCTCGCCTGAAACATCCACAATTTGTACGACTCTCTCTCTCTCTCTCTCTCTCTCTCTCTCTCTCTCTCGTGTATCCACGGACCACTACGCCGATTGCTCCCGTACGCCTTCCCTTTACAGATCTAAATATCCACATCCTTATTAACACCAGATCTCCCCGCCCATTATCGACTTCTCATATATGTTGTTATTGCAGCAGGCCTTCCACACTATATGTGTCAGTCCGCTTTGCGATAGTAAATAAACAGCTACATAGTTAAGCCCAATATCTATAGCTCAGCTCACACTGTCACACACTAAAGCTCATCTGTGATTAACGCTTGCTACTGAATCACACTTCACAAACGGCTTGAGCTTGATTCTTTTCTCAATAAAAAGAAAAAGAAAAGAAAATTATCCTATGTCTTACACACATCTGATTCTTTGTACTTGTCCTATGTCAAATAGTCGCTCCTACAATATCTTATAATAGCCCCTCTCATATGATCTTCGCAAGACCCGTATCCTCATATCCTCACACTGGGTGCATCATATGATCTTATAATAGCCCCTCTCATATGATCTTCGCAAGACACATCCTCATATCCTCACACTGGGTGCATCATATTGGCATTACCATACGTGCCTGGTTGGCTGGCTTCTGAAGATAGCTGCAGCTACATGAACACATGTATAATATAGTTTGTGTTATAAATCACAGCATGACTGCGAGGCTGGAGTTTAAGTCTGGATGCTGGACACGCAGGATTCAGTATGACTGCAGTCATGTGGGCTGCAACTACTTGCCACTATTCGTCGCACTACTAATCACGCTATTAGTCTCCTGCACAAATACGCATTTTGCAGAGTGCAACTCTGATGATATCCGGCATGAGCATGTCATGTACAGCTCCTCAGGTACAAATAAATCCGAATTGTCTGTTTGTAGGAATGCTTAATACAGTGTTTAACTGAGACCTGAATATATTCCTGTCCCGTTTTTATGGAAGATCAGCAAGTTTAGGACTTAGGCTTCATGCCGATGCTGAATTATTGTTGCTCTCCATACATTACTGAAAGCAAATCAATTTGGCTGGTACTCAATACTATTGCAACTTGGACGACTCATAAATGAAATATACTGTGTTTCTCTTAGGAAGGAGTACTGATCCAGCTAGACGTTGGACGTCAGCTCACATAAACAAGATGCCTGAAGAGCTGCAGCCGAAAACCAAGGTAACGTGTCGCAAATTTCAAGCGAAAGAACAGGACGCAAAGCTAAATGAATTGCCTGGTTTCTTAGTCTTGATACGTTGATCTGTGACTGCAGCCGGACATGGACAAATCGTCTCATGATACCAGTAGTTCTGCAGCTGCTGTACCTGGATCGAGAGGCGAAATAATCTACAGGCACTCAATATTATTGCATGAAGTACCTTCAGGCCCTAATCCCATCAGCAACTCACAGCCTGGGACTAAACGATAATTGCGTAGTCACTTCAGTTGATCAGATCATTGTAAATTATGATTTTTTGAGGATGAGACGGAGACTTCATCTCTACGAGAGTGTTACAGCTGTCGATCACACATCCTAATTAGTATGGCGTTACGCTATTAGGGTAGATATTTCGACCGGGGCTTTTAAATGACCGAGTAAGGTCTCGAGCACGATTGGCGCTGTTTGAGACCAGTTTTTCTCCATTAATTAACCTTATCGTAGCTGTAGGTGTAGATTCTAATGTACTACAGAATCAATGCTATACACATAGCCGTAGATAAATTACGGTTTCTATTGTTATGAGACTGATGAAATAAAATTTTTACTCCAGTTCCAATGATCATGGGTTAGTGGAAAAGTGAATATTAGTAGTGTATTTATCAACTATCATGTTTTATAGATAGATGGGTAGCTGCAGGTATCGGCAATCAACAGGCCCGCATGTAGGTATGTTATGTTTGTTCAATCGGTTTTCCTATTGTCTCAAGACAAGTACGGTGGTGATGGAGATTAGTCATTGTGTTATACATAGTACCTGCGCCGAATGGTGAAGTTGACTATCAAGAGTATCTATATATTAGATTAAACAATATGTATATACTAGACTAAACAAGGTGATTAATCACAAGGGCCCACGAAAACATGGTGTTTTAAGAAGGGCGAGTCATAGAAACCTTACCAGAGAAAACTAAGAAATAAGAAAGCAATTGAATGAATAATAATGTTTAATTTGTCATATGTTGTACAAGTGGTCTCGTGCAAAGAGAAGGTTTGGTGATGAAAAAAGGGAAATTTTTGTTAATCCTAGATACCTCATTTCAAGCATTCCATCTATGCTAACCTGGACTATAGGCCACTATTTCATTATGTCACCATTCTTTGAATAGGAGTTACTGGTAACTTTTCAAGATTAAGAGGGTTAAAAATGCCTAGGCAAGGATTAGTCCCCAAAAGCCCTTTTTTTGCCAATTCTATGAGGAGTTGATGTGACATCTACTAACACAACAAATCAACAACAATTGAACTAGTAGTGACACATCACCCCCTTGTTGATTGCCTATAAGACACAAGCAAAGAACTCAACAAGTTGTCTTAGACTTCTTTTAGAGATCATCGATGACACATAAAGAGAATCTATCCAAGACATTCCTATCTTAGAAATCATATTCACTTTTTGCTTAGGCTACAAAATGGAGATACAACTATATCATCCTCACGCATTTTTAAAAAGCTCACATAGGAGTTGATTAGCCATTGCTTGAGAGGGCCATGGTTTTCTAAGCTTTTCAATGATAATACTAATCTTATATGAATATAGTAAAAATTGATGATGGTTAGCTATGGAATGAGTTTTGGATAGAGCTTAGCTCGTAAAGATTGCTTGAGCATTCCAATTTTCATTCATAGAGAAATGCCACTCTTAAGCCATGTGCATGTACAACTAGCGACTTCTAATTAGGATAATGCAAGATGTTAGTAGAACTTGAAAGACCATTTCTTAAAACTTGGGACATCCTCCCAGTTTAGTTCTAAAAGGGGGCTATTACAAATCCTTTAGACCTCATATTAATAAACCATTCTATTATTGGAAATGTCTACATGGATAGATAGATTCATAATTCACCTTCTCTCAAAATTTTGAACAACTTTCTATGACCAAGCTAAGGAATATTCTCTACTATGATTCATAAGGTGTAGCAACACCATTTTGCATCACATAAAATACGTGAAATGGTATTGCTACATCCGTTGCTTCTATAGGTCACTTATTGACATTATTTAAGATGCATCACATCTATGTTAGTGGGCATCACTCTATTTATCATATCTCGTAAGTGGTGTTAGTGTTTTTTAAAAATAAAGAATACCAAAATTGTCGTACCCTCTTAGACTATCAGTGTGTGTCTATCTTAGAATCTTTCATCTTGTTATGATGTATATAGTGTTATTGTATATAGTACCTTGGTCTTGATTTGATCTATATAATCTTATCTCACATATTCAGTCGACGCACTCTTGGGATTCTACGTTTCATCTCTCTTGCTCTCTCTCTCTCTCTACACTCTAGGCTCTCATGTTCCTTGTGCAATTGAACATGGTATCAGAACCTCATGCATTGCTCACGTGTAGAAAATATGCACATTGGAAACATATACATTTGACTACCTTCAAGTCACTAGCTATGTGCCATTTGACCTTGTAATTTCCAAATCCCCCGACAAATAGCTCTTCTCCTGCTTGTTGGCCCTTAATGGAAAACCCAATATAATATATCAAAATCCTTTGTGTCTACTTCAAAAGCTCCTAAGTACCAAATATTGTGATCAAATTGAACACTAAATGGCATTGAATCACTACAATGGCTTGATGAAAATGCTCTATTCATCAATGTAATAGAGACTCTTTCTAATTTTTTACACTTTACAATCTCACTTTCATCAAGTTAAATAAAAAAATGGCTAAAATTCATTATGCATCTGTTAAAGACAAACCATAGAATTTGATGATCAAATGTTGTAGGGTAGATACATCATGAAGAATATTGTTATATTCATTTTTAGAAACCTCTTTCTTCTTGCTCTTGAAGCTCGCCTTAATATGGAAAGGCTCACTTGAAACTTCCATCACTTTACCATTAACCACTGTTTTGATAGTCTTCACCATAGATGGCCTTAGAAGGAAACAATTACGTAGCTGACCATGTTTCATCTTTGATTTCCTTAGCTAGAAAAATTATGCATATGCATCTTCACTAATGTTGATAGTATCTAAAGCCTTCTCACCAGCTCAGAATCCAAAGAATGATGCTTGACAAAAGAATCCAACCATTATCTCTTTACTTTTTTTATATGTCTTCTTCATAACAACATCCTTTGGGACTGTTCAGGGAAAAATATGATAATAAAATTGAGATGCCTTTGAAGCATCTCTCTTACTTGCATTTTGTTGAAAAGAGACCTTAGCAATATCAACATCATAACTTAGATAATATTATAAGCAAAGTTATACTAAACATTTCTTAAGTAAAAATGTATACCTTGCTATGTGAATTTGAAAAAGAAGAAAAATGAGAAAGTAACTAGCCAAGAGAAGAAGAAACCAAAAAGATCATGAGAATGGAGAGAGGTAATTAAATGTGAAAAATATATAAATTAAATAATCACTTTTACTTCTATCAAGAGGAGGTAAGATCTTCATTAAGTCAATCATTATCATCTATTTTGGCAGCCTACATTTCTAGCTTTGATGTAAGCCATGTGAATATTATGATAATGACTTTTTAATAATTTTAAATATATTTATTTATTAAAATATAGAATTTTTAATATCATAAAATTATTTTTATTTTTAGAATATTTTATCTCTCTACGATCTTGTACAATGTATTTTTTAGAGGTCAAATCTTCCCTATGATCAATTAACATTAGAGAGGAGGTGTCTTCTCCATGTCTCTAGATGGATATTTCAATATATGTATCATATCTCAATAAAATAGATTTATATGTGTATCATATCTCAATTTTAAAAAAAAGTGTATACATGTTCAATTCTAGTCAAGATTAGGAAAGTGATGATTCTCTCTCCTGATGTGTAGTCGAGCATATGCATCTTATCTCAATAGTTAAATTATATATGCAAATATTTATATATTTTTTTAAAATTTAATATTTGAAAGGTAGAGCTCTAGTGAAAGTACACAAGCAAAAGCAAGAGCTATGGCGAATAAAGCAAGAGAGCAAGAGAGAAAGACATTGTATGTGGAAACTTCAATAGTCACAATGTATGACTAATGACCTTTGCTTATTCAATAGACACTAAAAAAATAAATAACAATGCGATAATGATGGATACCCCCCACTTGCAATGTACATGTGTATTATCACAGTGTGTGAAATAAATATAGGGCAGTATAGACACATGCGCTATCATGTCGCTACGCGCACACCGTGTAAAAAAAATCTAGAGTGTGGCTTTCTTATTGATTTAGAGAGCCAATGCCATTTTAGACATTAGTGTTAGTGTCCATGGTTCAAAAATATTAGATTTCAGTCAATTTTTTATATTTTAGATATTATCTCTTATAAAAATCCATAAAAATGTAGACAACTTCTAGATTAGGATAACATGTAAAAGAAAGCATATAGCGTTCAACCAATTTGAGACGATTTTATGTAAAAAGAGAGATTGACGAAATCGTGTGATGCGCGATCGTTGTTTTCAAGCAGTGAACATCATTCTGAAGTGGGAGATGAAGGAGTGATCTGGCAGAATTCTGACCAGGTGTCTTAGTATTTTACCCCCCCTTTTGAAGCCAATGGAAGCATCAGATTGGCGATCTCTGCAGCATAGAGGAAGGTATTATTTTATATGTTTTTGTGTATTAGAGTTTTATCATCCCATAATGCCGGAATAAACTAACAAGCTTCATCTCTGTTAGTATTCTTCTACATTTTCTAATTCTTTTTGGGAGTATTCTTCTACGTCTTCAATTTCTTTGAACCCCTTCTCTTCTGTCTACTCCTCTCCCTAAATCTACCTTCACCCTGTTGTCTCTTACCCCCATGGTGGACTCTCAATACCAAATGCACCAACACTGTGTTAGGGGAAGTTTATGCTATCATCAAAGGTGAATTTCGAAAGATATTTGGGGTGACATATTCAGCCATATTCAGAGAATTAGCTATATCACTGTTCTTTTAATTCATTTTGTACTATATAGAAGTCATCTTGTCAAAATATGCAAGTATGTACTTATCTCTTGAAAACACATCTCCATCTAACTTGTCTAGTTTGCTTGCCAAACCCCTGTGGTGACCTTCAACCCTATGCACTGCAACATTGGTGAATCGGACGTGAAGG
Source organism: Lygodium microphyllum (assembly GCF_053477565.2). Taxonomy (NCBI): domain Eukaryota; kingdom Viridiplantae; phylum Streptophyta; class Polypodiopsida; order Schizaeales; family Lygodiaceae; genus Lygodium; species Lygodium microphyllum. Next base: position 120,015,691 of record NC_141164.1, on the reverse strand, counting down.
TCAATGTAAGAGAACTTCAAGATGGGAGATTCTTCAGGAGATACTCTACAACAATTAGTGCGCATACTGCAACAAACTCAGCAACAACAAATCCAAATGTTACAACAACAACAACAAAGGCAAGATGAAGAGAAGATTGATTCTACAGCTATCAAGGCCCTAGAGAAAGTTGGGTGAGAATTAAAACATTTTAATAGTCAAAATATCTCTGTTTTCATTCGCTTGTATGTTGAGAAAATGTTATTCTTTGGTGTACCACTATCGTGCCGCTATGCGCACACTGTGTAAAAAAATCTAGAGTGTGGCTTCATTTTAGATTTAGAGAGCCAATGCCACTTTAGGCATTAATGTTAGTGTCCATGGTTCAAAATATTAGGATTTTTTTGGACAAGTTTTTACCCAATTTTTGATATTCTAGATATTATATGTTGTAAAAATACATAAAACTATAGACAACTTCAAGATGAGGATGACATGTAAAAGAAAGCGTGTAGCTTTCAACCAATTTGAGAGGTGAAAGGGAGCGACGGATCGAAGGTTGGACTCGAGAGCTATGACGGGAGAGCAAGAGCAAAAAAGTCAATCGGCGGACTGAAAGGATGGCGCCCTGTGAGCGTGGGGGAAATTCAGAGACGTGCACTGCAGAGCGATCATGCCATAAGGATGGGGGGAAGTTCCAGATTCTGTGCTTGCTTCTTTCAAAGAAACTGTGCTGAACGTTCCTGGAGTAAAGGGATGTGATGAAAGGAGGAGGAGGTGCAGGCTCCTTCCCAAAGGAAAACTGTCTCTTACTCTCAACCTCTGAATCCACAGTCAAATGCATTTCTGGCATTGCATAAAATAGCCCAGAACAATGCAGAGAGATCCAGGAAGGTGGAGAGTACAATTGAAGATGGGAAAGGAAGGAAAAGTACTGATCAAGGGAGTAAACTGCATCTAGCACTGGAATCAAATAATATGTTATGGCAGGGTGAAAGAAAGCAAAGACTTAAGGATGACGTGCTGCAGCAGGTTCAGCTTGCTGATAAGAGATTGCTGCAAAGTTTAGCGCGAGAAGATAGGAAGCAGAATGGTTCAAGGACAGCTGGGGGATGGAACAATATACCTCCTGATTATGCTGATGATGAATCAGATCACTCTCTCCACAAAGAAGATGGCGAATTTTCGAGAGAATTTGAACCAGAAAGAAGCCGTAGTCAAGGGAGAATGAAGCAGTTGGATGACTCAGTAGATTTTGAGAGTGTATCATCTCGGGGTTTTGGAATGTCAGGTTATTATAGTAGAAATTACTATGAGCAGGGACCTTACGAACCGCATGATCGGCAACCTGATAATGATTCTTCTCAAGTAGGAAGGAAGCAAAATTTTGCATACAATTCAAGGCCAATGCACAGCAAGATGATCCCGCAAATTCACAAGTTGTGAAAGTTACGCCTTCTAGATTTTAGAAAAGTCAAGCAAAAGGAGAGACAAGAGGCAACAGCTTTGTTTGGAATGAAGGATGCAAAACCTCTAAACGTGAAACCGCCTCTTGCAAAGACATTTGTGCCTAGTGAAATACCTGACGAAAAATCTCCTCCTAAAGCTAAAGAAATTAAACAAACTGGTCCAACCAAGGAGCAGATTCTGGCTATCAAGGCTGCTATTGCAAACTCTCAAACATTGTAGGAAGTTACCAGGCTTGGAAAGGCACTTAAATTAGGGCAACTGCCAGCGGAACTAAAGATAGTTGATGATGATGGTGCTTCAAATATGTCAAGTGGTACAGAAGCAGTACTAATGGGCAGCAACAAAGAGGATGTGGTCATGATGGAAGAGCCTACAGATAAATCACCTCAAAATGACTCTTCTGCCATGGATCAGGGGTGAAATTGGGCTGTTTGAGGTGGACTTTTCATAATCACTGCTATATAGTGAGGGAAGATGCCAACTGTTCCAATGGGCTGCAAGCTTCCTCTTTGCAATATCCCGTGTTTCCACTACTAATATTTGTGTTCATTCAAGAATTACAGCAGAATTTCAACATCATAACTTTTCTGGAGCATAATACAACAGAGAAAAGAAGGTGGCCTGCTGAAGGAGTGTTCAAAAGAAGGGCTGTTTCATAACACAGACAGGACTGTAATTCTTTATTTAAAGAAAATCACACAGAGACACTGTTTTTGGCTACTCTGTTTTAACAACAATAGACAACAGTAAATAAGAACAGTTCACTCATGACTTGAGGGTACATTGAATGAAGTTTGAATATGCTTGATTGATCTTCTATCCTGAAATTAGTCAAGGTCCTCTGTGGTCGCAACTTTGCTTTCGAAAACCCTTCGACATCTTTGGTGAACCCGACGTGAAAGCGTCGCAGAAATTTCAGGATGGGAGATACTTCAGCATTCATTTCAGCTTCTTCTACGATTCCTATTGCGTTCTCTACTTCAGCTCCATCATTGATTGTTGCATCAAGTACTTCAATAGATGATTTAAAGCAGATTTTGCAAAATATGTCCATGTATATGCAGCTTCAAAATCAGCAGACACAATTGTATATGCAGCAACAATAGCAATTGCATCAACAACAGTTGTCTCAGCAAAGGCAACTATATTTGGAGCAGGAGAATGCAATCAGCACGACTAAGGCAATTGAAGCAGTTGAGAATGAGAAGAAGCTATTTGATGGCCGTAATGTTTCAGCATATTTGAAGACATATGAGATCAAGATGGGGTTTTTTGGAGTTCCAGCTAGACTTATGAGTAAGTATTTCCTTCATCTTGTCACACCCGCCTTGAGGGCAAAAGTGACTGATCTTTTTATTCAAAATTCGCATTGCAAGATTTTAAGAAGGCCTTGAAAGAAGAGTATTTCCTTGAGGACTTTGGTATGGCTACACGGTGGTCATTCCGAGAGTGGGTCTACATACCAAATAAAGGTCTAGCTGCTTCAGAGTTGATTCAAGAATTTGAAGAGAGGTATAGTCAGCTTGATGCCATTGAACAAAGAGCATTGGATGTTGAGAAAGTTGAGCTTTTCTTGCAAGCTGCAGTTCCTGCTCTTCAGGAAGAATTGGGAGAGCTTCTTGAGGATCGCACGAAGCCTATGGGACTTAAAACGGATTGGCAAGATGCCCAGGATGCAGTCTCAACTTTGACCAAGAGGAGGATATGGAAGACCCGCCTACAGAATGGTTCTATGACACCGACACCGTCTTTTGCTCCTATGCCTACTTCTATCCCTGTTATTTCTTCTCCTCCTCAGCCAGTTTCTTGGCCTATGCCAGTGCCTACCGTTTCCACTCCTCCTATTCCACGACCGATGCCAGCACCTTCTGCTCCAAAACCATCCACTCCGTCGGTGCCTACCTCTCTTGATGACATAATCAAAGGCATAACAGATTTGACACTGGAGTCAGTTAAAGCAGAATTGGTGGGAAAATTGAAAGAGCAGTTTGCTTCGACTGCGCCTACTATTTCTTCTAGTGCTCCTACTGCACCTAGGAGTGCTCCTAGTGCACCTAGGAGAGATCGAAGATGTATTTCGTGTGATAATACGGACCATCAGCATTGCAGGTATTGTGAATCTTTTCAGGATGCAAGGAGGAAGAATTTGGTATTTTGGGGACAAGATGGTAAGATTTGGCTGACTGAAACAGGAGCTCCGCTTGCTACCAACTTTGGTAAAGGCGGAATGAAGAAGTTAGTGGATGACATGGCTGCACGTACTTCTTATGTGACGGCTAGAGGAGATGCTTCTGCATATGGAGTCCAAATTGAGAAAGGATCAGAGAATCAGTCAGCATTATGGACTTATGCTATGGAGATGGCAAACAAGGGAAAAATTCAGCAAACTGTTTTGACTAGTGCAGGCTCTAGCATCAGATCTGAGACAGGTTGGGATTCGCCTATTGACAGGTACTCTATTTATGCCTACTTGGCGAAGTCTCAGGGAGCAGATGTACTTGTTGAGGAAAAGCGTAAGAGGGATGAAGAAAATCCAAGTGCAGCTAAAAAGACTAGAGGGGGTGAGTTTGTTACTCCACCTACTGCAGGACCCTCTTTGAGACCAGGGCCAGAACGACAGATGGAAGATGCTCAAAAGAGAGAAAAGAGGCAAGAGCCTAGAGAGAGAAAGCAACCAGGGTTTAGATTGATGTCCGATATTGAGACATCTACCGACATGAAGAAAATCTTTAATGATAAGATACTTGGCAGTGAGGTGACTTTTACTATTTCTGAGGTTTTGGGCATCTCGAAAAGAGAGTTTCAAGATCAGTTCCAAGAGGTCTTGAAGAGGAAAAGACATGCATTGCCTACTACTGATACACAGGGAGTTTTGATTGGGGAGTTGGATGAGGATGAGAATGAGGTTATGGTTGAGAATGCTTCTGTTTTTCCACAGATAGAGAAGAGGGTTCAGCCTATGAACTACAGAGACGATGGTAAAAATTAGAGAGAAATAGGTGCCTTATCTTGCTTTGGTGGATCATGGTTCAGAGATTAATCTCATAGTTCGTGGAGTTTATGAGAGTAGCAGATGGCCTATGGATGTAGAGCATGGATGGCGTATGAGAGCTGCCAACAACACTGCAGGTGATTTGTATGCTGCATGTCCCAGTGTCAGGGTTTCTATTGGAGATGTAGAGGAGGATTTCCATTTCTTTGTGTAGGATTCATGCTCTTATCTCATAATTCTTGGACAGCCATTCATCACAGAGATGCATATGGAAACAAAGGTAATGGATGATGGATCTGCTTATGCACAGATTCGCAGTAAAGATGGTATGAGAGTAGTTCAGTTGATTGATCTATTTGTGGATCTTGATGATAATGATCATGGGTAGTTGGCCCATCCGGAGGTTGCGCAGGATTAGAGGAGGTGGATGTCGTACTGCTGCGCATCCGAGTTGTGGAATCCACCCGAAAGTTGTGTGTGTGGGAGTTGATATTTTGTACATATTTAGATGTTATGTTTGCATCTTTATTCTGCATGGTAATATGGTAAAGAGGGGTCTTTTACTATCTTTTCTTTCAGCTATGATTGACCTTGGAGATGTTGATATGTCCTTTCCATTGTCATCTGGAAGGCACAGTAAGAAGGGATGAGTTGGTTATCACAGATCAAAACAGAGGATTCTTCAACACCTTCTTTCAGGATGCATCTCAGCTGCTGTTTCACGGATAGTGGTAGCTCCACTTGAATGTTGTAAGATTTTATCAATGGTGAACTCAAACAATACAAGAAAGGGTTTCACTTTGGCCATTTCAGACCTATGGAGCAAGGATGGCTTCAGGGCTCTGTATAGAGGAAATTTCTTGAATGCGCTTCAGATTGCTCCAACTAAGGATTGCGGACAAGGATATTGAGAAGCTGGTAAATAAATTGCACAGGAAGGGAAGGGGCTGTAGGTTCTTTAGGTCTGAACCGTCGAAGCCAGCTGCTTGAATTTTTAGAATACAGAGGCTTTCTAATGCTTTCAACTCTCAAAGATCTATGGGATATTTTTCAAATTTGGGGAAGAGGACAAAGGGGGCGTGAGAAACAAAAAGCAAGACTATTTTTGAAAGAGGGAGTTTTTGGAGGAAAAAGGCGGCAAAGAAGGAGGAACACGAGGGGAGCAGGACATCAAAAGGAGGAGAAAGCTGTGAAAGTCGATTTCTATGGGTTGATGCTGCTGTAGAGGGGATCGAACAGAAGACCTGCTGTCGAAGAAGAGGAACGTGGCTTCTGCAGAGCAGAAGACGAGGTCCTAAAAGGTGAACGTGGAAGATGACGATATCAGTATGATGGATGATATTGCTGAAGACAACGAAGTCAGAATGTTGCATACGCCGTAGCTGACAAAGGGAAAGGAGCACAATCGAGAAAAAGCATCAGCGTTCACTATAAGAGAGAAGAATCAAGGGACTTCGGCAAGCTCAGAAAAGACGAACGAGGAGTGTTGCGTGGTCATGAAGCTGAATTGACATTAGTCAATCAACGGACTGAAAGGATGGCGCCCTGTGAGCGTGGGGGAAATTCAGACACATGCACTGCAGAGCGATCATGCCATAAGGATGGGGGGAAGTTCCAGATTTTGTGCTTGCTTCTTTCAAAGAAACTATGCTGAACGTTCCTGGAGTAAAGGGATGTGATGAAAGGAGGAGGAGGTGCAGGCTCCTTCCCAAAGGAAAACTGTCTCTCACTCTCAACCTCTGAATCCACAGTCAAATGCATTTCTGGCATTGCATAAAATAGCCCAGAACAATGTAGAGAGATCCAGGAAGGTGGAGAGTACAATTGAAGATGGGAAAGGAAGGAAAAGTACTGATCAAGGGAGTAAACTGCATCTAGCACTGGAATCAAATAATACGTCATGGCAGGGTGAAAGAAAGCAAAGACTTGAGGATGATGTGCTGCAGCAGGTTCAACTTGCTGATAAGAGATTGCTACAAAGTTTAGCGCGAGAAGATAGGAAGCAGAATGGTTCAAGGACAGCTGGGGGATGGAACAATATACCTCCTGATTATCCTGATGATGAATCAGATCACTCTCTCCAAAAAGAAGATGGCAAATTTTCGAGAGAATTTGAACCAGAAAGAAGTCGTAGTCAAGGGAGAATGAAGCAGTTGGATGACTCAGTAGATTTTGAGAGTGTATCATCTAGGGGTTTTGGAATGTCAGGTTATTATAGTAGAAATTACTATGAGCAGGGACCTTACGAACCGCATGATCAGCAACCTGATAATGATTCTTCTAAAGTAGGAAGGAAGCAAAATTTTGCATACAATTCAAGGCCAATACACAGCAAGATGATCCCGCAAATTCACAAGTTGTAAAAGTTACGCCTTCTAGATTTTAGAAAAGTCAAGCAAAAGGAGAGACAAGAGGCAACAGCTTTTTTTGGAACGAAGGATGCAAAACCTCTAAACATGAAACCGCCTCCTTCAAAGACATTTGTGCCTGGTGAAATACCTAACGAAAAATCTCCTCCTAAAGCTGAAGAAGTTAAACAAACTGTTCCAACCAAGGAGTAGATTTTGGCTATCAAGGCTGCTATTGCAAACTCTCAAACATTGGAGGAAGTTACCAGGCTTGCAAAGGCACTTAAATCAGGGCAACTGCCAGCGGAACTAAAGATAGTTGATGATGATGGTGCTTCAAATATGTCAAGTGGTACAGAAGCAGTACCAATGGGCAGCAGCAAAGAGGATGTGGTCATGATGGAAGAGCCTGCAGATAAATCACCTCAAAATGACTCTTCTGCCATGGATCAGGGGTAAAATTGGGCTGTTTGAGGTGGACTTTTCATAATCACTGCTATATAGTGAGGGAAGATGCCAACTGTTCCCATGGGCTGCAAGCTTCCTCTTTGCAATATCCCGTGTTTCCACTACTAATATTTGTGTTCATTCAAGAATTACAGCAGAATTTCAACATCATAACTTTTCTGGAGCATAATACAACAGAGAAAAGAAGGTGGCTTGCTGAAGGAGTGTTCAAAAGAAGGATTGTTTCATAACACAGACATGATTGTAATTCTTTATTAAAAGAAAATCACACAGAGACACTATTTTTGGCTACTCTATTTTAACAACAATAGACAATAGTAAATAAGAACAGTTTACTCATGACTTGAGGGTACATTGAATGAAGTTTGAATATGCTTGATTGATCTTCTATCCTGAAATTAGTCAAGGTCCTTTGTGGTCGCGACTTTGCTTTCGAAAACCCTTCGACAGCGCCCGCCACCTGCAGTGTGTAGTGGCGGTAACTGTCAGTGTAGTAATACACGGGTAGCTAGGTAGAGGCACCTTTATCCCCAAAAACCTCCCACTTAAAGGTGAATCTGCCCCAGTGAGGTGTGAAAAGAAAAAGAAAAAAGACAGTACAACATGTACACATGTACAACAGGATGAGGAAAGACGTCATCTCATCCCACGCCCATCAACCTCTTGAGGAAGGTAAAGCGCTCTTTAGAGAGGCTTTTCATGAGCAGATCTGCAGGATTCTGGTCAGTCGAGATATTGACAAGATCAACAGACTTGTCCTCAATGACCCCACATATGAATTAGTGATACCTCACCTCAATGTGTTTCGTCTTCGCATGGAATACCGGATTCTTGGCTAACTGAATAGCACTCATAAAATACGAATGCAGTGTAGAGATAGCATCAATACCAAGGCCAGCAACTAAACAACCCAACCAAATGTCCTTCTTACCTCAGTGCTGCAACATACTCAGCCTCTGTACTAGAAAGGCCGTGCATTTCTGCACCCTGGACATCCAAGAAACAGCACCTTCAGCATAGGTGAATATATAGCCGGAAGTGGACTTCCTACTATCTGCATGTCCTGCATAATCAGAGTCAGTGTACCCCATGACTCCTTTATCCTGGCTGCCATAGCATGTGTACATATCTATAGTGCCCGTCAGGTACCTCATGATACCCTTCACGGCATCCCAATGCTTCTTGCTAGGTGTAGCCATATAGCGTACCACAACACCAACTGCAAAGGCAATATCTGGACGAGTGGCTATCATGGCATACATAAGACTATCCACTGCGGATGCATAGGGAATCTTGGCCATCTCGGCCCTTTGCTCATCTGTCTACGAACAATCAACCTGTGATACCTTCACATAAGAAGGCAATGGACAGCCAATAGGCTTTACGTCCTGCATGTGAAAGCGCTCAAGGACTTTGTGAATGTACTCCCTCTGTGATAAGTAGAGGAGTCCCTGATGCCTATCGCGTCTAATGTGCATACCAAGTATGTGAGCGGCCTGTCCCAGATCTTTCATCTCAAAGCTCTTCTTGAGCTGAGCCTTAAGAGCATCTAGCTCATCATAAGCTTTCCCTGCTATCAGCATATCATCCACATAGAGTACCAAAATCAATAAAGAACCATCACGGGCTTTCTTTGTGTAAAGGCACGGATCCATAGCACTCCTGCTGTAGCCTGTGACTGCATAAAGGCATCAAACTTATGATATCACTCCCTAGGTGCCTATTTCAAGCCATAAAGACTTTTCTTCAATTTGCACACTAGATGCTGCCTACCAGGTTCTGCAAAGCCCTTAGGCTGCTCCATATAAATCTCATCATGCAAGTCCCCATGTAAGAAAGCCATCTTGACATCCATCTGGTATAAATCCAAGTCAAGCTGAGCAACCAAAGCCAATACTAAGTGCAGAGTGGTCATCTTAACCACAGGAGAAAAGACCTCGTCAAAGTCCACACAATGCTCCTGCTTAAAACCCTTTGCTACCAATCTAGCTTTGTATGCCGGCTTGGGGTATCCAGGGGTACTTTTTAGCTTGTACACCCACTTGCATGGCAAAGCCTTCTTGCCCATAGGCAAGGAAACCAAATCCCAAGTGTCATTCTTATGTAGGGAGTCTATCTCAGACTGCGTAGCCCTCTCCCAGGAGTGACTGTCACCCCTGCGCATAGCCTTATTATAGATGAAAGGCTCTCCTACATCTGTAACCAAGACATAATGCATCGAGGGCTGAAATCTATCAGGTGGATGTCTGTCTCTAGTAGACTGTCTCACGGTAGGCTCTGCTGCCTGCCCAGCTGCCTGTCCAACACCATGACCATGAGCATCTGCTGCAACTGTAGGCTGTCCAACTGGCTGTGCGGGAGCTCTCGGCTCCTCCTGAAATATGACCCTCAGAATCTCAACAACTCTCTCAGGATGCCTATGCATTTTGTCTTCATGGAAGACTACATCATGACTGCGGATGAATTTCTGCGCTTGTGGATCCCAGAGATGGTAACCCATCTCGCCTGCATCCCATAACCAAGGAAAATGCATTTAACACTCTTGGGATCCAGCTTACTTCTCTTGTCCCTGGGCACATGGCAAAATGCCTCACATCCAAAGACACGGAGATGTGCATAAGAGGGAGGTTTTCCAGTCCATACCTCCTCTACAACCTAGAAATCCAAACCACTAGAGGGTGATTTGTTTATGACATGCATAGCTGTACTAACTGCCTCAGCCCAAAAGATCTGTGGTAGGCTTGCATGGCTAAGCATACTGTGTACACGCTCCTGGATGGTTCTATTCATCCGCTCAGCCAAACCATTCTAGGGGGGGTGTGGGGGGCGGTCAACTAACGTCTAATACCCCTCTCATCACATAACTGCTCAAAAGCACGTGAGACATACTCACCCCCATTATCTGTCCTTTGGCATTTTAGCCTATACCTAGACTGGTTCTCAACCAATGCAAGCCATGTCTGAAACACAGCCAAGACATCGGATTTTAGCTTAATGGGATAAGCCCAAACTTTTCATGAAAAATCATCTATGAATGTAACAAAATACTTTGCACCACCCATAGAATGATAAGGAATGGGCCCATAGACATTCGAATGTACCAATGCCAAGGGCTCACTCATGTGTGGCCTACCAAACTTCTTATGTGTAGACCTAGTCTGCCTACCATAAAGACAATGCTCACATGAATCAAAACATGCATAATCAAGGGGCGGTAAGTACTACAAACCAGAAAGCATTTTCATTCCCTTCAAAGACATATGGCCCAAACGGGCATGCCAAAGAGATACATGTGGGATAGAACCCACAGACAAAACATGATCAACGGAAGAAGCTGATACAATCAATGGATAGAGGCTGCCAGCCTTGGCACCTCTCACAATCATAAGTCTGCCATGAGTGATCTTCCATGCAGAGTCTTCAAAACATACATGATATCCTACGTCATCAAGTTGTCCAGCTGACATGAGACTGCATGTCAAAGCAGGTACATGACATACATCCTGCATAACAAAACTGTTGCCAGAAGGAAATTGCAGCTTAACATCACCAATGCCCACAATATCAAGAGAGCTATCATCACCCAAGCGCACAGAACCCGAAATAGTACGGTATGAATGAAACCATTCTCGACAAGGTGTCACATGAAAGAACGTACCTGAGTCCAAGAGCCAATACTGTGCATACATAGAGTGTATCTCTATCATCTGTGAAGCGCTAGAAGAAGCTACTAGGATATAATCATCATCATCAATATTCTCAGGTTGCATAACATTGATCTTTTCAATTTTAACACTGGACTTTGTAAGTACTATGGTGGGATCAGAAGACTTATCCTGTGCTTTGTCTTTCCCCTTATATTTGCGCCTTTCATTGCACAATTCATGGCATTGTGGTCTAATATGGCCCTTTTTCACACAATGGTGACAAGTAACATTTGCATTCCTGCCATGGGATTTGCTACGTGACTTCCCACGAGACTTGGACCGAGATTTCTGAGAATCCCATCCACGGCCACTACCACTGCCATGCTTTCCATATCCATCATTCCTGCCTCTGACTGTCATAGTATGAGACACACGAGAGGCATCCAAATTCTTACGGTTAACCTCTTCTTGCAGAAGAGCGCTCTCAACATCAGATAATTTCAAGGTAGCAGTAGAGGCACATAATGCAGTGCGGAATACATCCCATGACTCATTAAGAGTACCAAGCAAGAAAAGAGGAGTGACATCCTCTGCAAAAGTGATGTCCTACGAAGTCAAGTTCTTGAGTAAAGCATGGAACTAGCTCAAGTGAGCAGACATAGTCACATTCTCATTCATGCGCAGATCCATAAGCTGCTTCAGCCAATACATCTGACTCGCTGGACTTTTCTTGTCATAGAGATTTTTTATCTTTTTCCACAACTGCCATGCATTCTATTCTTCCTCAAAGACATTATAGTGAACCTATTCTGTCAGAGACAATACAATAGTGGACTTGCATAAGTCATCAAGCTCAAGCCATTCCTTATCTGGCATAGTTGCAGGCGGATGCCCACTTAACCTCAAAGGTTTGATCTGCGATTTCTACACCAACACCTGCCAAATCTAGCTCTTCCAATAAGAGTAATTCATACCATCAAGCTTAGTGATGTTGAAAATAGCATGATCAGTGGACGAACTTGCTATAATGCAGGCTGGAAGACTGTAGACAGTTCAAAACTGCTTGCTGTTTACTACAGAAAATGACAAAAAAATCACCAAAATCGAGAAAAAATGGCAAAGAAAGTGGAACCAAAGCTACTGTGCCCACCAAGTACTAGTGAAAGTACATCATTACAGAGTGTTTCAGCATGAAAAATCCATATCACTCCATACATATATGCTTGCTATAATAAATTTTAAATTTCAGTAAAAGAGAGCTAAAGTTCCAAAATTGGATCCCAAGGCAATCAGATACTGCCAAGACCAAAGCCGACATCATGCGGGCACAGCATAAGCATATGACAGTCGAGAAGCATGAATCCAATACCCAAGTATATCATACAAACATCTGCCATTGAGTAGGCACACCCCCCAGGCAATGGGGCAAAGTGTTTCTGCCACTACCAAAACTTGACACAAGTAGGTGTAAGCTCACAAAGATACAGATCCAAAACTGAGACTTAGCTCATAAGCATACAGTGAACCAAGACATATGATGTATCATCCCAAAAATGTAAGAAGTCCCAAAGTCTCAAGTGTCTGTAACTGCTCAATAGCATGTAGCAGCTCAATGCATAAAAGTACCACCTGCTCAATGTCTGATAAGCATTTAAGAATGCTCCCACTGGCACAAAAGCCATATGTAGGAGCTCAAGAGCTCAAGCCAAGGCAAGACACAGTGCCAATGACATAAGTCCAAGACAATACATCAATAGTATATCTCAAACATGTAGGCGATAGAGCATCCATATGTAGCATCCATAAGCATGTAAGACATCAAGTACATCCCAAGATACAGCTCTGGCAAGCCAATATATAGCTCAAGTAAGCTTTGAGAATCCAAGGTCAAGCCAAGACTGAGCTCCAGTAGCAATAGGCTCCAAATAATGTAACTAGCATGTAGTAATGGCATAGGCTAAGCATGTCAAGACCGGTTAGACATAAGCAACATACATGGCATAAGTACATCGAAGAGAGAGCATCCAAATGATTTGCAAAGAAAGCCTAAGCTCAACCAATGATCCCGAATCAAAACCAAGCTCTATGTTGAGCCCCAAGTGTCAATACATTACCATATATGCCCGAAACATAGCCCAAAAAGCATAGGCATGAGTATACATGAGTAAAATGACTTCAGTTCAACTGTGTATAGCAGTGATTTACTATTCAAAACTGAGAGTTTCAGCACCAAAATCAGCTCCAAATGGTTGCCAAACAATAGGCATACATTCCCCTAACATCCGGGCATCAAACGGGACCAACTGGGCATCAAGTGACAATGCCAAACAAGCTTTAGCATCAAATGTCAGTGTAACACTGTCATAAACTACCTGTGGGACTGTTATGATAGTCCCAAAACAATGTTAAATCAATCCAAATGCTATGACAACACATCAACCATCAAAACCAAGCATCAAAGCATGTTCATATGCCCGAAATGGAGCCTTTCCAAGTGCCAATGGAGGGGGAGAGCTGCTATTGTGACTCTCAATGCTGAAGATACATATGGAAGGGCTGCGTGATTTCGCCAACTGTAAATGCTGGTCCTGGGGCTGCAAAAAATGGTGGCCAATCTTCGGAGGGGTCCGATTAAAGCCAAGGAAGGCCTCAAATAAGCTCTAGTAAGTCTTGTTCAAAGATAAGTGAGATATGAAGCAAGGGAGCTTCAATGGTGGCTGCCCCAATCTTGTTTACATCCAGTGAGACTTGAGAACTAAAGTAAACCTTGAAGAAAATGATCAAATACCTCTGATGTAATGCCCTGAAGATGCCCAAAGGGGCCAAGAAGGTGCTTGGAAAGCCGGGGAGTGATGAGAGCTCGAAGGAGTTGGATATGGCTGCTGGGAGGAGACCCAATGCAAGTAGGGAGTCGATGGGATGCTGAGAATGCCAGGAACCAAGCTCAAGAGTCAGAAAGCAAAGCTCTGATACCAGTTGAAAGGGAGTGATGGATTGAAGGTTGGACTCAAGAGCTATGGTGGGAGAGCAAGAGCAAGAAAGGGAGAGACTAGAAATGGGAACTCCAACAGTCATAATGTGTGACCGGGCCTTCCTTTATTCAAACTGTCACTAAAAGAATAAAGAACAAAGTGACGGTGACGAGTGCCCGCTACCTGTAGTGTGCAGTGGTGGTTACTGTCAGTGTAGTAATACACGGGCAGCTAGACAAAGGCACCTTTATCCCCAACAAGAGGATTTTATATAAAAAGAGAGATCAGTGAAATCGTGCTACGCGTGATCACTGTTTTCAGGCAGTGAACAGTACTCCAAAGTGGAAGACAAAGAAGTAGTGATTTGGTAGAATTCTTGCCAGGTTTCTTGGTATTTAACTCCTCTTTCGGAGCCAATGGAAGCATCAGATTAGCAATCTGAGCAACATAGATAAAGGTATTATTTTGTACACGTTTTTTTCTATTAGAGTTATATATTCTCATAATGCTGAAAAATTTTGACAGGCTTCGTCTCTGTTAGTATTCTTCCACATTTTTTATTTTTATTTTTAGTATTCTTCACGTCTTCAATTTCTTCAAACCTCTTCTTTTCCATCTACTCCTCTCCCTAAATCTACCTTCACCATGCTGTCACTTATCTTCAAGAACTTGGCTTGAAACCTTCAACCCTTCTCTTATCTCTACCATCTTCGGAGTCTAAGCTCTTGAACCCCCATATATTCTTCTCTTGCCAAACCCCTGAGGTTACCTTTAACCCTACGTGCGAAGACATGGTGAACCCGACGTGAAGGCCAGTATAAGAGAACTCCAAGATGGGGAGGTCGGTGTAAGAGAACTCCAAGATGGGGGATTCTTCAGGAGATACTCTACAACAATTCGTATGCATACTGTAGCAGACTCAGCAACAACTACTCCAAATGTTACAACAACAATAACAAAGGCAAGACGAAGAGAAGATTCATTCCACAACTATCAAGGCCCTAGAGGAAGTTGGCTGAGAATTAAAAAAATTTAATGGTCAAAATGTCTCTGTTTTTATTCACTTGTATGTTGAAAAAATGCTCTTCTTTGGTGTACCACAACATGCATAGAGTCGCTATTTTACCAGACTAGCCAAGCATGGTCTTCAAGAGAGAATCCATAGTCCTTTTCCAGCAAGATGCAAATTGGGCTGCATTTTAAAAAAGCCCTATGTGAAGAATTCTTCTTAGAAGACTCTGGCCTTATAACGTAGAAAAGTTTCACTGATTGGGTTGAGAAATGCAACAAAGGTTTAGCTGCAATAGCTTTATACCATGAGTTTGAAAGTAAATTTGGACAACTTGATGCTGAAGACCAACAAAGTATGGAAGGTTAGAAGATTGATTTATTCCTTAAGGCTGCAAATCCCATTCTACAAGGGAAGATTGCTGATCGCCTAGAAGATGCTACCTTCAAATTAGGAGTCAAGATTGCATGGAGAGATGTTATTGATGCAGTTAACATGACTGCTCGAAGAGAGCGGATGCGACTAAGATTGGGCTCTACTTCAACTTCAACAACTCCATTGATGGAGCTTGTTCCACCTTCAAAATCTCCTATTCCTTTGACTAATGAACCAACTCTTTCTTCTTCTGTTTCTTCTAAAAATGATGTAATGGATGAACTCATTAAAAATATGCATGATCCTCATATGAATCTTACAGAAATTAGTTCCAAGGTAGAGAAGCTGGATGTCAAAGTTGAAGAACGAGGACGATCATCAACTCAAAGACCCATGAGAGAAGGCTTTAAGAGGTGTTGTATTTGGTGTGACAGCCAACAACATGACAAGAGGGAGTGTTCAGCCTTCCATGAGGGTGAAGCACATAAGCTCGTCTTTTGGAAAGATAGAAAAATTCATGCAACTGAAACTAGTCTTCCACTAGAGCCAAATTCTGGCAATGGTGGAATGAAGAAAATATTAGAAGATCTAGCTATAATGAATGCCTACACAACAATTGATGTAGCTACCTATGGGTTGCAAATTGAGCAAACTAAATCAAGTTTGAAAGCATGTAAAGCTAATGTGCAATCTAAAATGTGGATGTAGGCACTAGATTAAATGGAACGTGATAAAGCAGCCAAAGAAGATTTGGTGAATGCCAGTTAGTGCATTCGAGGAATAACTGGTTGGAAAGAGCCGGTAGATTCTTTTTCCATCTTTGCACATTTGGCTGACCTCAATCATAAAGAAGCCTTGATTGAAGAAAAGAGAAGAAGAGAAGATGAACTAGGGCCTTCCTCTTCTAGCCCTCCAAAACGGGTAACTAGAAGAATGCCTAAACAACCAAAGCTTGCTGAAAATATAACCCCAGATCAAGAGATGGAAGATGCGCCACAAACAAAGAAGACCGAAGGAAAGAAGAAAGGCAAGAAGCCAGGTTATAAATTGCAGTCTGACATAGAATCTGCAAAACTGATCTCAAACGAGTCCTAAAAGAACGAATTCTAGGAAGCAAAATTGAATTCACCTTAGGTGAAGTTCTTGGAATTGCCAAATGTGAATTTCATGATGTAATTATTAATGTAATCAAAAGGAAAAGAAAATATATTGGTGATGAAGCTGAAGAAACAGTGTATGCTTTTTTGCAAGTTCTTCGAGTTTTTGTGCACGATGAAGAGAAGCTGACTTCACAAAGAATTCATCTTGAAGTAGTTAAAGAATTAATTGCAGCCATTGAAGCTGAAGATAAAGAAAGCATGAATGCAAAAATTAAAGAAGTGAAAGCTGAAAATGTAATGGTCGGCTGATCCAAACCGGTTGGGTAGGCCATCTCTCATAAAGAAGGCCATCTACAGCACATGCATGAGGAGGAAGAGGCTGAGTACATTCCAAGCAGCCATCACCACTCCCGTATGCATTCGGCAAGAGCAACAATGGAGACAATCTTCAAAATTGGAGAAAAAGAAACACCATGTACTACACTCTTAGACCATAGCTCGGAGATAAACATCATGGCAAGGAGTCTCTATGAAAGTGGTGGATGGCCCATAGATGTTGATCCAAGTTGGCGAATGAGAGCTGCAAATAACTCTTCTGGAGAGTTATATAATGCATGTCCTAATGTGCAGGTAAGTATTGGAGACATAAAAGACAATTTTTACTTTTTTGTTCAAGACTCTTGTAGTTACCCTATCATTCTTGGGCAACCTTACATTTCTGAAGCATGCTTGGAAACAAAAGCTCTTGATGATGGTTCTTCCTATGCTCGAATCCAAAGCAAGGATAATGAATGAGCTGTCTAATTTCTTACTCTGTGTGTTAACCATCATCGAAACAGAGATCAACTGTATGATTATCATGTGTCTCCTAATGCCCGAGAATTCAAGGGTTTTCGGGATGCACTACTATAAAAGGAGGCTATGGTAGTGCATCATGTAAAAATATTGAACCTCCTTATGCTACAGAAACTGTCTCTCTAGCAAATTTGTATGTACGTACAGCCAATAGTATGGGCTTTTATAAGTCTCTTCTGGCCATGACTAAAGTGAAAGAAAATATTTATGTCATGTAAAAAGGGAGCTGAAAACTTGTGACATGATGGCTAAAAATGAAGATATTTCCGGATTTTTTTTTTACTGATTACTATTGACACATTGGCTGAAATATATGTAGCTGCTCATGCAAAAAATCAAGCTGAAAATTAGTCCATAGAAGTATGTACATTGGATTTTTATCAAACAATTCTAGAATTTGTTGAGCAGAAAGACATTGGTTTACTCAACAAGGCTGAAGCATAAGTGCAGACAAAATACAATATGGTAGATAAGAAAGTCAAACGTGTGGTAGTCCCACTGCCTCTCGAAAGTTAAGGGCTCGCTGTGATAGGGCAACAAATTAGCCAAGTCTTCGTGATCGTTCCAGCATTGGTCACAAGTTCACATCTAAAAGTATAAAAGAACTCAAAATAGGTTCACTGGCTGAAAAACACTCTTTTATGCAAATGATAATGAAATATGGAAAATCTTTTGCATTTCAACCAAGTGAAATAGACGGTGTGGATCCAAATATTATGGCTCCTATGGTCATTTTTATGGTCCCACATGTGCCTTGAAACCTCAAGCCCATTCCCGTTCCAAGGGTGCATTTGCCCAAATTATTGAAACTTCTAAATGAGAAGATCAGAATGAAGATTTTGGAACCTTCTTCAGCACCTTACTCAAATCGATGGTTTACCGTACCCAAGAAAAATGGATCTTTATGACTCATCCAATATCTACAGCCTGTTAATCATGTCACAATCTGAAATGTTGGTTCATGTCCAATTGTTGATGAGTTTGTTGAAGCTTTTGCAAGTAGAGCAATTTATTCTATATGGGTGACCTATATTCAGGATATGACTAGTTTCAGCTTTCATTAGAAAACAGAGACATTACTGCAATGAAGACACCTCTTGGATTGGTCTGCATGTGCACTCTACTACAAGGTGCAACAAACTCCGTAGCCCATATGATGAATGCTATACACAAAGTCTTAGGGGACTTTATTCCACAACTTACTCTTCCATTTCTTGATGATCTACCTATCAAGGGATGTGCAATCAATGAAAAGAATGAGGAGCTTCACAAAGATGGCTGCAGGACATTTGTAGTTAACCATATTCATGATTGTGACAGGATTTTGACAAGGCTAGAAGAGGTACATCTTACCCTTTCTAGAGCTAAGTCAATTTTTGGAGTAGAAGAAGTCCTAGTGGTCAGACATTTGTGTTGCCCCTATGGACGTAAACCTTCACCAATCAAGATAGATGCCATCAACAGAATGCAAAAAAAAATGCACAAATATCTCAGAGGTGAGAAGATTTCTTTGCGCATGTGTATTCTATCTCATATGGATACCACATTTTTCTTATGTCGTCGAAAATGTTTATCAAT
Source organism: Lygodium microphyllum (assembly GCF_053477565.2). Classification (NCBI taxonomy): domain Eukaryota; kingdom Viridiplantae; phylum Streptophyta; class Polypodiopsida; order Schizaeales; family Lygodiaceae; genus Lygodium; species Lygodium microphyllum. Next base: position 119,996,898 of record NC_141164.1, on the reverse strand, counting down.
TATTAAGAAAAGGCCAAAGATTCCCTTGGGGGGACGAGCATACTCTCAATGTGCGCAAACTAAAGAAGTTGTTAATTTCAGTCCCCACTCTCAAAAGGGCTAATTACTGGAATGGTCAACCCATCATCCTTACTATGAATATAAGTTCCATTGGGATAGGATGGGCTGTTGGCCAAGAAGACCTTGAAGGTAACAAGTATGCAATTCATTTTGGAGCAAAGGTTCTTAATGAACATCAAAGAAGGTATGCACAAGTAAAAAGGGAATTGTGGGGAGTTGTAACAATATTAAAGTGTGATTGAGAATACTTTATAGGTGCTTCCATTGTCGAAGCATTTGCGGTCGAAAGTCTACTCTGCGGGGGTGGGTAAGAGACAGCAGGGTGAAGGGAGATTCAAGGAGTAGAGTAGACAGAAGAGAAGGAGTTGAAAGAAAGAGAAGATATTAAAGAATACTCACAGAAAGAAATAGAAGACGTAGAATAATACTCACAGAATTAAAGCTTGTCAATTTATTTCTCCATTATGAGAAGACAAATCTCTTGTACACAAAGACATACACAAAATAATACATTCCTCTATGTTGCTGAGACCGCCAATCTGATGCTTCCATTGGCTCCGAAAGGGGGTAAAATACCAGCACACCTAGCCAGAATTTTTGACAGAATCAGAAATCACTCCTTAATCTCCCACTTCGGAGTGCTGTTCACTGCCTGAAAATAGCAATTGCGACGCGTGCGATTTTTTCCATCTCTCTTTTTACATAAAATCCTCATAGATGGTTGAAAGCTACATGCTTTCTTTTGCATGTCAACTAGAATTTATCTACAGTTTTTGGATGTTTTTTTACAAGAGATAATATCTAAAATATCATAAATTGGCTACATTTGTCCAAAAAACTAATATATTTGAACCATGGATACTAACACTAATGTCTAAAATGGCATTGGCTCTCTAGATCAATAAAAGGAAGCTGCACTTTAGAGTTTTTCACATAGTGTGCGCGATAAATGAGAAAGCTGCACTTTAGAGTTTTTCATATGGTGTGCGCGTAGTGACACGACACCATAGTTATTCAAAGATGGGAGAGAGAGATATGGAATACTCAATATCCATGAGCCTTTAGGCTCTCATTATATTTTCTTCATTATTCAAGAACTAATTGAGAAGTATACAATACAGTGTAAAAGTAAACTAGACTAGGTGTAGACCTAACTGACTAACTCTAGTCAGGTCATTGACTAACACATACCCGACTTATTCAATGTAATCACATGGAGACAGCTGTACACACACACTAGCTATCACAGATGTCGGTCACTCATAAAGACGGACAGAAGCAAGCTTGACTTCTAGCACTCCCCCTCAATCTCAAAACAAAACTCAAATCATCTGCATCACTCCAAGTAGCTGTCTAAAGTGAATGAACTTATCTTTACCAAGTGATTTGGTAAAGATGTCTGCTACCTGGTCTTCAACCTTCACATGCTCCAAGTCAATCTGATCTGCTAAAACCATTTCCCTAATGAAATGGTAGTGAACCTCAATGTGTTTCGATCTTGCATGATAAACATGATTGTTTGCTAACATGACACTGCTTAAATTGTCATAGTACAGCCTTACTTTGCTATCCAAGTGTACTCCCAAGTCATTCAGCAACTTCTGTAACCACATAGCTTCACAGGCTGCTAAGGCCGCACCATGATACTCTGCTTCCGTACTGGACAGTGCAACTATAGGCTATTTCTTACTCTGCCAACTGATCATGCTACTACCCAATCCAAATGCATAGCCGCTGGTTGACCTCCTGTCATAAGTGCAACCAGCCCAGTCAGCATTACTATACCCCATTAAGTCAAGGGGTTTCCCATATGCATAAAACAGCCCATGATCTGTGGTACTCTTTACATATCTCAGAATTCTCCTGACTGCATCCAAGTGTGGTTTGCGAGGCTTTTGCATGAACTGACTGATCAGCCCCACAACATAACTCAAGTCAAGTCTAGTGATCGTGAGATAGATCAAGCTGCCTGCCATCTATCTGTACATGGTAGCATTCTCAATCTCTTTTCCAACATCAATCTGCAGCTTGACATTCTGCTCTAAAGGCGTATCCATAGGCTTGCAATTAGCCATACCATATTTCTGTAACATGTCCTGAGCATACTACTTCTGTAACAGCCATATGGCTTGAGGTGTAGAGACAACCTCAATCCCCAAAAAATATTTCAGCTCTCCTAGGTCCTTGACCTTAAACTCAGCCTGTAAACATGTCTTTACTTCAGCAATCCCTCTTTCATCATCTCATGTAATGATCAAGTCATCAACATAGAAAACTAGGAATACATAGCCACAATCTGTCTTCTTCATAAACAAACTATGATCAGCATCACCCAATCAGAAACCATGTTGCTGCAAATAACTGCTAATGCAAGCATTCCATGCTCTGGGTGCTTGTTTCAACCCATATAATGCATTTTTCAGCCAGCATACATGTGCTGGAAATTCTGGATGCACATAGCCTTCAGGTTGTTCCATGTAAACTTCTTCCTGTAACTCTCCATTCAGAAAGGCATTCTTTATGTCCATCTGCCATATTTTCCAGCCTCTGGCTCCTGCCAAAGCAATCACAGTTCTAACTGTAGCCATCTTTGCTACAGGGCCGAAAGTCTCCTCATAATCAAGACCATACTGCTATGCATACCCTTTTGTAACCAGCCTAGCCTTGTATCTTTCTAATTATCCATCTGATTTACAGTTTACCTTATACATACACTTGCAGCCAATAGGTGTTTTTCCCTCAAGCAACTGTACCAAATCCCATGTGCCATTTTCAGCCAAAGCTGAATATTCCTCATCCATAGCAGTACGCCAATCCTCATCTGTAACTGCCTCATCAAACTTACTTGGTTCTCTAAAACCTATTACTTTCATCATATAAGTATAATGACGGGCTGAATATCCAATGTAAGTGTACCTATCAACAGGTCGTCTGACCCTCTTTGATCTCCTGAGCTGTGGCTCACTGTGAGCTTGCCTCTCATGAGGCAGCACATAACAACTCTACCTAGCACTTGGCGTCATAACAAACGGAATCCCCAATTCACTGTCTAAGCTGTCACTGCTAGATGAGTCATAACTTGCAGTGAGTAGACGTGTTACATCTTCAAAAACCTTTTCTTTTCCCTTATATGTTCTCCTCCTCACTGACATATCCGTGTCAGTGGATGCAATTGTGTGACTGCGCAATCGTTCTGTCCAAGGACTCACTGTAGATTATACATCACCTATTTGACCACTCATGGAAGTACTCTCTGCAAGAGTATTTTCAGCACGACTCATATTGGGTGAGCCATCAGTAGGCACTGCAACAGGATTCCCATACCAGGATGCTAACTCATCAAATACCACATCTCTGCTTATGAGTGTCTCATGCATAGAAGGTACATAACACTTATAAGCTTTCCGTTCTTGTGCATATCCCACAAACACACTCTTTACTGCCTTAGGGTCCAATTTCTTCCTCTTCTCATCTGGTATATGCACGTATGCAATGCTGCCAAATACCTTCAAGTGTGAAATATCGGGTTTATGACTATACAGCCTCTCATATGGAGTGACATCATGAATCCCTACAGTAGGGGTTCGATTCAGCACATAGACAGCAGTCATCAGTGCTTCAGCGCAATAACCATTTGGCAGACATTTCTCATTCAGCATAGCTCTAGCTGATTCCATTAGGACCCTATTTTTCCTCTCTGCAACACCGTTTTGCTGCGGTGTATAGCTACATGTGAGCTGTCTTTTGATCCCATATTTAGCAAGATACCTGTCAAAGTAATTAGAGAGATATTCACCTCCTCCATCTGATCTCAAACAGGATATGTAGCAGCCCACCTCATTTTCTACATGCTTCTTGAAGTCTTTGAATGCATCAAACACATCATCTTTATGCTTCAAAATATAAAGCCAAGTGTGCTTGTTGAAATCATCAATAAATGATACATAATACCGTGCACCTCCAAAAGAAGCATTATGTGAAGGACCCGAGACATTAGAGTGCATCAACTGTAAAGGCCTAGTGCTATTTTTTACATGTCTCATGAAAGGAAACCATGCCTACGTCCCAAACTAACATGCACGGCATACATGACCAAAGTCATTATACTTGAATTTGGGTAATCCAAGTACTACTTTCTTCTGCTACATAGATTTTAGCTTTTGTACATTGGCATGTCCAATCCGCTTGTGCCAAATCTCTACATCCCGAATGGCACTCTCATCATGAGCAAACATGGCTGCCTTAAGTCCCAGAATGGTCGCATCCAATGTAAACATCCTGCCATCCCTTCTTCCCTTGGCAATTAACTTGTAGCCATTTCCATACTCCTCAATGAAACATCCATCTTTGTTAAGTCTCACTTGCAGATTCTGTTATGCCATTTGACCCACAAACAAAAGATTATTTTTTATGGTCCGCATATGTAATACATCATGCAGGCCTTTCTTCTTGCCATCAAGCATCATGAAAGGAACAATCCCTTTATGCTTTATGCCATGCTGGGTGTCACCCCCAGTACATACATGACCATGTGTACCTGCAACCATCTCATCAAACCACTCTCCATGTGTTGTCATGTGGTTTGACGCTCCAGAGTCAATGTACCATCTATCATCTCTATTATGTCTCGATGCATTTTTGGATACATGCTGCATGGCAAAGAGTCTATCAACTTGCTCATCATGAGCACCACTGGAAGTGCCCATGCTGTTTGCCCTTTGCCTTCATATCTCCCTGCTTCTTGTAACAATCTTTTGCAATGTGCCCATACTTGCCGCAATAATGGCAATCCTTGTCCCTGTTGGTCTTATCAGATGACTGCCATGAACCAAATCCACCACCTCTACCATGGGGTGATTTCCCCCTACCTCTAAACCTGCCAGATCCACGTTGGCCTTGTGTATTTGCACCATGCCAATTACCATACTGCTGCTGCTGTCCATAAGCATTACGAGTGTCACCACGACCTTGAAATGAACCACAACCTCTAAATCCTCTGTCACGCTGGCTAGAGTATAACACATTGTCTCTACTCTGAAATGCACTGGAACCTATATTCAAACCAAGTTTGACCTCCTCATGCAGCTACAAAGCAACTAGCTCTTCCCAGGTAGGAGGCTCTTCTCTAACAGAAATAGATGTGTCAAAAGCTCTGTACTCTTTCCCTAATCCATTCAAGGCAGCAGCAATCATATCATCTTCTGATACACTTGAGCCAATGGTAGCAAGTTGATCAGCTATGGTCTTAATCTCCATGGTATACACCTGGATGCTTCTACCATTCCTAGACATGTTGTTGAACTGTTGTTTCAACTGGATCTTTCGTGCATGTGTCATGGTTCCATAATTTTTCATCAGTATGTCCCAAGCATCCTTTGGAGTCTCACATCCAGTGATTTGAGTTACCATAATATCAGATATAAATAGAGAAAACCAATATAGCACCTTGCATGCTCTCTCATTCCATAGCCTATGAGCTCTTTTCTGTTCATTAGTTGGATTCGTTGCAGGCAACTCAGGAGCAGCCTCATCTCCTATACATAGATCCCAATAACCCCTACCAACTAGAAAGTTCTTCATTCTGAATTTCCATAATGCAAAGTTCTTGTTGTGTAACTTCTCTCCAACTATCTGAGTGATATTATCAGTCCCATGTGCATTAGCCATGATGCAATAGACTGTCTATCAGATGTTTAACTACCTGCAAACCAATAAGTATGACTGACCAAGTTCAGTCCACAACAATTTATGACAGTTTTTTGCAACTAATTAGCAGCAACAAATTCAAGTCCAAAAACAACATGCATACATGTCATACATGTCCCAGAATTTCCCAGATAGCTACTAGTACATATGTCACTCCAAATATGCATTTATAAGCACAAAGCACTGCATAAACAGCAAGTACAAGTGTCAACTAATTTGATTGCAGGTTGCAGTCAACCAAAAATCAGCATAACAAGCTTTAAGAAGCTCCAAAATGTCTTCAAATCATGTCATACATTTGCTCCATTGTGACAAAATCAATACATGACTATGCAAGTAACTCTAGGCTTCCTGCCTTCAATGAGCCAAGTCATACATTGTATTTACAGTCTATATTCAGCCAAGAAGATGAAATTGCATTTGCTTCAGCTCCAAAACTTCAGCATTCAGTAATATCCAAAGCTCTCTTTGATCCTCTAAGAACTCAGCATACATATGTCACCTCATGTAGATGACGGGTGCCCAAGGTAGCATGTAATGCTTCAGTGGAAGGTGATGCTTGTTGTCCACTATTTAATGACAATTTTCAGCCATTAAAACATGCCAAATCTGAATTCTTTTTTGTGCCAAACTTCAGTCCATAAGCATGAGAGATGATACATAAGCCTTCCTGGACATATCAATGCTTTAATAGAAGCCAAAATACATTTCATGTAGCTTTAGTGTATCAAACAAGACCTCTTACATATTGTCCTGTCACAGATTCCAGCATGTCTACTTCAGATTCACATCTGTGTATCACTCCAGCACCCCATAACAGAGTTCACAGTCACGTATTAGGCTTCAAAGTCATCAACAACTCTTGCAAAGTGTGTATCTAAGCGGCCTATCAACTGTAGTATGCACTAGACCCTGCATCCCAGCCATGGAGGGCCTTTATGGCAGCAGGTGCAACCATGCAAACCTTCCCATTGACAATGGCAACCTACCTGTTTTGAAAAGACCTAAGGCTTCAGCTTCTGCAAGTCATCTTCACTGCCTCCTGCTCCAAGAAGTCCACCAAGTCCTGTTCTGATACCATGTTCAAAGATGGGAGAGAGAGACAGGGAATACTCCATATCCACGAGCCTTCAGGCTCTCATTATGTTTTCTTCATTATTCAAGAACTAACTGAGAAGTTCACAATACAGTGTAAAAGTAAACTAGACTAGGTGTAGACCTAACTAACTAACTCTAGTCAGGTCACTGACTAACACATACCCGACTTATTCAATGTAATCACATGGAGATAGCTGTACACACACACTCGCTGTCACAGATGCCGGTCACTCATAAAGACGGACTGAAATGAGCTTGACTTCTAACAATAGTGGTAGAAATTGATTGTCTTCCACTCTTGGGCATGATTGCCAATTGCTCTACACCCGAAATTGCTATGCTAAGATGGATTGCATATATTAAGTCTCTCAACCCCGAATTAAAGCATACTGTAAGAAAGGTTAATCCAGATGATGCTGACATGCTATCACGTGCAAGATATGACAATGAAGAAGAGCTTATGGAAAAAGATGAAGTTGAAGAATCTATGCTTGCTAAATTTCATTCCATGGTTGTTGAAAATACCTTTTCAATTACTGCATATATTGGTTCAAAGCTGAAAACAACAGGATGCTCAACTAGAAGCCAACATGCTCACTGCATTGCTCAAGTTCTAGTTCATTTCCTTGAAGAAGATTGGCTGAATATTCGGCCAATATTTGAGCACAATGAAGAAGAAGGAGACTTGGACTGATGAGGAGTTCAAGCATATCAAGATGAAAGCTTATGGATTTTTTCTTAAAGAAGGACATCTATGGAAGCACGCAAAGAAGAAGAAAGGAGCGGTTGTCTGAGTTTTAGGTAACAAAAGATTGCAACAACAGGTAATGAAGGAATTTCATGAAAGCCTATGGGCTGGCCATAGAGGCATATGGGGAACCTTTAGTAAAGTCAAAGAAAAATATTGGTGGAAAAACATGTATCAGGACATAGCACATTTTGTTGAAACCTGTTATGTGTGTCAAATGTATTCTATGGTCAAGCATCAAGATGGGTTACTACCAACTTATCCCTTGTCTATACATTATAGATGGGTTATTGATCTTGCTGCCTAGAGGAATATGGAATATACGGTATTTAGTGCTTGCAAGAGAGGATCTAACCAATCAAGTTGAGGGCAAAGCCTTAACAACCAAATCCACTCAAGCTGTTTGTCGTTTTTTGCTTGAAGAAGTGTTTTGTAGATATGGTTGTGTGGGTAAAGTAACTGCAGATAGAGGAGAGTTGGATGCTGATGAGGCACGCAACTTCTTTGCTCAATTGGGTATTAAGTTGGCTTTAACATCAACCTACAAGCCTGAAGGCAATGGAAAGATTGAGAGAGGTCATCAACCTATTCTCAAAGCTCTAGCAAAGTCTTGTAGAGAAAAGATTAAAGAATGGCCTAAAATGCTACCTTTTGCATTATGGGCTGATTGGACTACTCACAGTACAGTGATTGGCTATATGCCAGCTGAAATTATGCATGGACAACAACCAATTATGCCAATTGAAGAATCTATTCTCACATGGAGTCTTCTACCTTAGGAGGAAGGCATCCATAGAGAAGAGTTGCTGACTTTGCACATATGGCAGCTAGAAAGAAGGCCTGAAGATGTTCAAGCAGCTATTGAGAAGCTAAAGACAGCAAGACTAAAAAACAAAAGAAGATTTGATAAGCGGCATCAACTTTGGCCAAGAGCAATTCAAGAAAATGACTGGGTGCTTATCTATGATAGCAGCTTAGACAATCAATACAGTGCTTCTAGGAAGATGGTAAAGCATTGGTTTGGCTTGTATGTGGTAAAGGTCATTCATGACAATGCCACATATTCATTGGCTGAAATGGATGGGACCAACATAAAGATACTCATAGGTGGAAAAAGAATCAAGCTCTTCAAATGAAGAGAAAGTTCAACATATGAGTTAGAAGACTTGAATATAATTCAAGAGCATGAAGACATGGAGGAAGAAGAAGCAAAAGATGAAGACATTGACATAGCAAAAGATACTTCTTCTCACACTGTAAATCTGTAAGACTTTGGCATGTGCCAGAGGATGTGCAGGTTAGGAGGGGGTGGATGTCATGCCGCTACGTGCACACCGTCTAAAAAAATCTAGAGTGTGGCTTCCTTTTAGATTTAGAGAGCCAATGCCACTTTAGGCATTAGTGTTAGTGTCCATGGTTCAAAATATTAGATTTTTTTTGTACAAGTTTTTAGCCAATTTTTGATATTCTAGATATTAGCTCTTGTAAAAATCCATAAAACCATAGACAACTTCTAGATTAGGATGACATGTAAAAGAAAGCATATAGCTTTCAGCCAAATTGAAAGGATTTTACATAAAAAGAGAGATTAGCGAAATTGTGTGACACACAATCGATGTTTTTAGGTAGTAAACAACACTTCAAAGTGGGAGATGAATAAGTAGTGTTCAGGTAGAATTCTAGCCAGGTGTCCTCATATTTAACCCCCTTTCAGAGCCAATGGAAGCATCAGATTGGTGATCTGAGCAACATCCAGGAATGTATTATTTTGTACACGTTTTTTTCTATTAGAGTTATATCTTCTCATAATGTTGAAAGAAACTGACATGCTTCATCTCTGTTAGTATTCTTCTACATTTTCTAATTCTTTTTTTGAGTATTCTTCTATGTCTTCAATTTCTTCAAACCCCTTCTTTTCCATCTACTCCTCTCCCTAAATCTACCTTCACCCTGCTGTCTCTTATCTTCATGAACTTGGCTTTAAACCTTCAACCCTTCTCTTATCTCTACCATCTCTGGAGTCTAAGCTCTTGAATCCCCATACATTCTTCTCTTGCCAAACCCCTGAGGTGACCTTCAACCCTATGTGCGGCGATACCGCAACATGCATGGAGTTGCTATTTTGCCAGACTAGCTAAGCATGGTCTTCAAGGAAGAATCCATGGTCTTTTTCAGCAAGATGTGGATTGGGCTGCATTCAAAAAAGCCTTATGCAAAGAATTCTTCTTAGAAGACTTTGGCCTTATGACGAAGAAAATTTTCACTGATTAGGTTGAGAAACCCAACAAAGGTTTAGCTACAATAGCTTTATATAGTGAGTTTGGAAGAAAACTTGGACAACTTGATACTGAAGACCAACAAAGTATGGAAGGTCAGAAGATTGAATTATTCCTTAAGGCTGCAGATCCCATTCTATAAGAGAATATTACTAGTCACCTAGAAGATGCTACCTTCGAATCAGAAGTCAAGACTGCATGGATAGATGTTAATGATGCAGTTAACATGATTGCTCAAAGAGAGCAGATGCGACTAATATTGGACTCTACTTCAACTTCAACAACTCCATTGATGGAGCTTGTTTCACCTTCAAAATTCCCTATTCCTTTGACTAATCAACCAACTCTTGCTTCTTCCGTTCCTTCTAAAAATGATGTGATGGATGAACTCATTAAAAGCATGTGTGACCTTCTTCTGAATCTTACAGAAATTAGTTCCAAGGTGGAGAAGCTGGATGTCAAAGTTGAAGAACGAGGACGATCATCAACTCAAAGGCCCATGAGAGAAGGCTTTAAGAGGCGTTGTATTTGGTGTGACTGCCAACAACATGACAAGAGGAGGCTGAAGCATAGAAGCTCGTCTTTTGGAAAGATGGAAATTTTCCTGCAACTAAATTTGGTATTTCACTGGAGCCAAATTTTAGCAATGGTGGAATGAAGAAAATATTAGAAGATTTACCTGTAAAGAATGCCTATGCAGCAATTGATACAGCTACCTATGGGCTGCAAATTGAACCAACTAAATCAAATTTGACAACATGTAAAGATAATGTGGAATCTAAAGTATGAATGCAGACACTAGATCAAATGAAACGTGGTAAAGCAGCCATGGCTAACGCCAATCAGTGCATTCAAGGAATGACTGGTTGGAAAGAAATGGTAGATTCTATTTCTACCTTTGCACATTTGGTTGATGTAAAAGTCCACGTGGGAAATAATTGATTGGGCTTTTGAAAATTATTATTATTATTTATTTCCCCCCCTTATCCCTCCAGTCGACGGACGAGCTGGAGGGGGGAGGGGAATAGAAGGAGTTACGAAGCTCCTTGGTGGAGCTTGTGGAGGGAGGGAGGGCATGCGTGTCGACACGCAGGAGGAGAAGATCCCCCTCCCTCCACTATTTAAACGAGGGGAGGGGAGGGGCCGCAAGACAGAGAATGCTGGGGGGGGGGGTGCCGTGAGAAGAAATCGAATGCCACTGCCAAAGATCATAACGCTGTGAGAGAGAGGGGAAGGGACACTGTTGATTGGCCACCAGGGCAGCAGTTAGGAGTCACCGTCGAGGGAGGGAGGAGCCGCCTCAACTTCGTCGTCAGGATGGACGGCCATAACCACCCCCCCCAAAGCTTCTGGAAGCTTGGAAGCTTCCAAAGGGGGGGCCTCTTTAAACCCCCTTTCTATACCCTACTACCCCCTTTGTATTTTTTCCCCCTCTGCCGGGTTTTAAAAATCCCTTAAGTCCCCTTTCACCCTCATACTAAAACCCCTTTTTCTTTCACTTGGAGTCACTTCCCCTCATGAGCACAAAGGCCTTAAGGGTCTTATTACTTCTTTACCTGTGTATAATCCCTAAAAGGCCTATTCCCTTGGCTTTGGAATCACCCCCTGCCTGTGGCCTCTTAAAAGCTCTTCTCCCGTGATTACCCCTTCAGCCTTTACCTTGGCATCAAAAACCTTTCACCCTCCCCCCATGTGTAAGCCCCCATAAGCCCTTTTTCTCCAAGTTTGACCTAAGGGTCCTTAGACCCTTACTTATAATCTTTACGGTTGTTATTTTTCCTTAAAGCTCTCCTACATCTTGTGTCTTCTCCACACCTTATTATTTCCGTTCGTGCGAGCTTACAAAGGCCATTAAGCCTTCCCCATGGCTTCAATGGGTCTTAGTTGTAAAAGTTTCTAAAAATACCCTTTTCAATTCCCGAATTCAAGGAGGGAACCTTCCAAAAACTACTTTGACGAACGGTGCAAGGAGCGACGATGGAGTTCTAAGGAGAAGTTGTAAAGCTACTTCCACGTTCAACGGACCACACTTGCGATGCCTCCTAAGAAAGTCCAAGGCGTAGCCGCGGGAGGGTCATCTCCCGGTATCCATGTGGATATCTCATCTCAAAGCCAGGTTTTCTTCTTGATGTTAATTCGGGTTTTAGTCAATCATGCAAAGAAAAATTGTTAAGGAAATATATATATTTGTTCAAATTAATTCTAACGAAGGAGTTAGCTTATGAATGTCAATGTATACAAATTATCTTTCTTCAAATTGCATCAAGCATTATAAAATAATAGGCAATACTATCCATTTACTATAGTATTATAGTCCTAAAATGAAGAAATTATATCTTCCTCCATTAGTCTTGTTCCTTTCGCAACGAATCATGGTAAAATGGCTAAATTCATGAAAGGCTTCTTTCGATGCTCAAATTACTAGGGAGTTATCTTTGCTAATTGCACATCTTAGCAACTATTGTGATTTGGCATGAGTTCATCTTTAAAAAATGAAAGTTAGATGTTAGGAATTAACAAGTATAAAAATTAGATATACGAACTCATTTGGAAAGAAAATGTAGTGGGGAATTGCTGGATGACACTCTATTAACACTTTTCCCCTGCTATTTGAGGACTTGGAACTAATAAAGTGTGTATACACAAATTCCTTAGCTATGCCTTTTGTCCCAAGGAGTATTGTCATCTTTGTACCATCTTAGCATTATGCTATATGTCAAATTAAATTGTATTGATTAAGAAGGTTAATTGTCACAAGGATAGTAAAACCATGACAAGACAAGTGAGATTACCTTCCAAAAGATAACCGAATCAATCTGAACATAGAAACATTCATACCCTAAACACTTGATTACTTTCCTTATCATAGGGACAATAAATTCATAAAGATAAGAAACTAGGGTTTGTCCATAAGGTTCTTAAATAAAGAAACCCTAGACCTAACATACATCAGCTTAAGGAATCTAAATAGATTATTCCATCGTCGGACTTGCGCAACATGTATGAAATCATTTTGTGATTGATTCACAAGGAGAAAAGGGAAAAACCCTCTACAAGGACGACAGATCCTTACACAAGTTATCTTGCAAAAAGACATAGTTTTGGATATCCTTCTAAATAAGGAAAGTTGTAAAATAGGAACTAGCATATCTAAGGTACCTTAGGGTTAACCAAGTTGGGTATACCCTACACCCGAATATAAGGGATCTTGCCAAGTTTACAAGACATCTTGAGAACGACTGCTGATACACTCAAAAAGGAAAGAACACTTTCTTAGCAGTTTGCCATACAACTGGGTTGATTAATGGAAATGTTTGTGCTTGCTAGAGATTTTAGGGCTCTGTTTGAATTATGAATTATAAATTAAACAAGTACCTATACTTCAGGTTAAAGGCCTGAAGGGAGAGGCAGCTTCAGTTACCCCCAACTGCCTGCCTGACCCTAACCAAGGGGGTTGTTGACTGCACCGGGAACGTGGACCGAACCCGCCGCGAGAGGTCTCTCTGTTGAGTTCTACTTGGAGCAGGAGGACGCTTGGGTGCCAGGGGGCTCTGGCCGTAAATTCCTCGCCTTCCGGGTCCTGCACAAGATGCTAACGTGACTCGGGACTGGATCCCGAGGCCTGCATACTAGTTGACGGGCGGAAGCTTGGAATAGTGATCCCTGGGGATTACTTGTTAGCCTCCGGGCAGATTATGGATAAGCCTACGGGCGGAACTTCTTGTAATTCAAAAATAAAATGATGAGATGTTAAAAGAGGTTACTTGATATTGCTTTTATATGTCACGTGATAAGATTACGTGAAGGAACCAGTGCTTAAACAAAATTAATTAAAGAAGCTGATTGTTATATGTCAAATTAATGTGTTAGATAATTACATAACTAAAACAAACCGAGGAAAGTGCGGAGGATGGGCCATGGGTCCGTCCTACGGTTGGGTGGTCCCGGTTAGCCGGGAACTTTTCTCAAAAGTCTCGAGGAACAGCGGAATGATCATCATCATAAAAAAGAATAACGAGAATGATGACCTAGAGTTACGTCTTACCCGATTTACATTGTTTTAGGGGAACGAAATGGGACTATGCCTTATGGCAGAGAGGTTGAGCTTTGCATCCCTCTCGTTTCCCATTCTCCTTGAACCAAGTGCAGCATGAATCCGCTTCGGACCTGGCGTTTCTGCGTAAAGTAGTTCGCTCGAGTCTGATGCTAGTTGCTGTTAGCTAGTGACCCATTAGGAAAACCTTAATTCCGGTCGATCCTAAGTGGGAACGGCCAAGATACTTCCGCTACGTGGCAGACGCGGGAGGAACTAGATCGCAAAACCCGTAACATTCCATGGGAGTGTTGGTTGGAGCTTTCTAGACATCCTTTCCGATGGACTTCTAAGACGTGTCCTGAATGATACTAGGGGATACGTTACAGTTGGTATCAGAGCCGACCAACAATGGAATTGTTTTTATGACATCTCAATAAAATGAAATAAAGAAATTATTGTTGTCCAATCATTTCCTCATCTTCAATGCTGTCTTGCAGAACTATGAAGCGTGGAACAAGTTTTTGGTGTTTCGGGTCATGTTTATGACTGCAATGCATTCTCCGCTTTATAGACAAAGAATTGGGATGATGAACATCCTGGAGTAGATTTATAATCCATCACCCTTATACATAGAACGAAGATGGACGGGGTCTTCAGGAATCTACTACATAGCTGCCCACCGGTTTGCTTATCTACAGACCAACCTAAAGAGGATCAAGTGGTTGGAAGACTTGAAAGTCATGAAGTTGTTCATTTTTGTGGAAGCTCACGTAAATTCAACTTTACATATTCAAGGTCGGAGGGTTGAAATGAACTCATATGTATATGAGGAAGTAACCTGTGTAATCCCAGCCGACAGGATTAAAGTGTTGGGCCGCCATGAAAAGTATGGATTCCAACGAAAAGGGTATCCCAAACTTCCAATGAATTATTGATTCCTAAAGATCCATGACCCAAAACCTTACTATTACACAGTTCCTGTAGACAAATGCAATACAACGTTGTTCTCCCCAAACTGAATGTAATGATTAAATTATCATCACACGAGACGTTGTATAAGGCTACGCCCATGTAAATATAAATAAGAACTTCTTTTATCAATATCTGGCTGTGCATCACGATTGTTAAAAAGTTAAGTAGCTTCATGATTTACGAGATAGCTAAACTAAAGATAAGCTAACGTCAATTATCATATAATCACGTTAAGAAAACTTTTATCCACGCACAACCCCAGGTACAGGTTCCAAATTCGCCCCCTACATCAAGTATTGCTGTGACCCAGGAGAAGAAGTTCCTCCTCAAGCAGATTAAGCCACCCGAGTTTGACGGGAGAGGCAGATTCGTCCAGTTTGATGCTGAAATTTGGATTGAATCTATGGAAGATTACTTTGAAGCAGCTGGTACTGCACCTACCAATCAGGCCATGCTCGCCAAGTTAAAACTCACCGGCGAAGCTAGACTATGGTGGAAACAATGGTGCAGGGATCAAGGGACTTCAGAGGGGTCCGTTACCTGGGAGAAGTTAAAGAAAGCCGTGCAGGGGAGATATTTGCCACCTGCATATCGTACACAGAAGATGAATGAGTTCTACGAGCTAAAACAGTAAGGACTCACCCTTGACGCATACTACTCTAAATTTGTCTCACTTTTAAAGGCGCCACAAATGGACATGACGCAGCAGGTGTCCAAATTTTGTGCGGGCTTAAATCCACCCGTAAATACCCGTCTTGAATCTATGCGTCCATTAGATCTTCAGGATGCACTCATTCGAGCGGCACCTATAATTCAGGAGGTGCAAGCTAGACCAAGGGGTAACAAAACTTGGTCCTATAGTGACCCGAATAGAGGAGCATTCAGACCTCAAGTGAAGAGAGTTCAAGGTCACAATCAGGGACAAAGGAAGAAAGCAAGGACAAATAACGTCAACGACTTTGTTCCTACTCAAAGTAATGGCCGAAACCTTCGATGTTTCCACTGCAACGAACCCGGTCACTTCAAGAGGCAATGTCCCAAGCTCAGCGGGGGACATCATCAAACACCTTTCCAAGGTGCAGGCCGCGGTCAAGGAGCCACCACCCATGGAAGAGGAAGAACTGCCTGCATTACCAATAGGCAAAGATGCAAAGCAGAAGAAGAGGAAGATCCGACTATGGAAGTAGAATTCGAAAGAGCGACAGTCCATGCCGCTTTACACAAGAAGGGGCCGAATCGCCAGTTCTCGGTGATTCAAACACCGTCGGACTATCAAGGTAAAGGTTTCAAAACCTTGATTAATTGTGGCAGTACACATTCCTTTATCTCACCAGCATGTGCAAAAAGATTAGGAATAGCCACAGTAGAAGCACCTACCCTGCTTGTGGAATTGGCAAACGGTCGTGAGGTAACTTGTACCAGGCAAACTGCTAAGGAAGAATTCTTTCTGGGAGGAAAGAAAACCTCAGTCAAATTCAGAGTCATGAATTTAGGTATCCATGAGTGTCTACTTGGGATGGATTGGCTTAAGCCTAATGACGCCCACATCCACTGTGGAAAGGGTCAAGTTTCCTTTCGAAACTCTGAAAGGGAGTTTGTTACAACTCAAGGTGAGGTAGGAGTGCCAAGAATCCAGTTAGCCAAAGTATCGCGGATCATAAAAGGAGTCAGAAAAGGATTACCCGTTTACCTGATCAAACTCAACAAGTTAGATCAAAAGCAAGAGTCTCATGAAGGACCTTCTTGGATAAAGGAATACGCTGACGTATTCCCTGAGGAATTGATTGAGCTTCCGCCTCCAAGAGAAGTTGATCATGAAATTAGGCTAGTGCATGGAGCTGCGCCAATTGCAAAGAGACCTTATAGAATGTCCATACCGGAAGCTATTGAGTTGAAGGAAAAACTCAAGCAACTGTTAGATCAGGGTTACATCCGGCCTGGCAACTCACCATGGGGAGCTCCAGTACTATTCCAGAAAAAGAAAGATGGGACACTTCGACTATGTATTGATTACCATGGGTTGAATCAATCAACAGTCAAGAACAAGTATCCTATTCCTAGAATAGATGAGCTTCTTGATCACCTTCAAGGTGCAAAGATCT
The DNA here is from genome assembly GCF_053477565.2 of Lygodium microphyllum. Lineage (NCBI taxonomy): Eukaryota > Viridiplantae > Streptophyta > Polypodiopsida > Schizaeales > Lygodiaceae > Lygodium > Lygodium microphyllum. The sequence continues at coordinate 119,979,900 of NC_141164.1, read as the reverse complement.
TCTCCAAGATTGATCTCAGGTCAGGTTACTATCAAATAAGGATCAAGGAATAAGATATTCCAAAAACGGCCTTCAATACAAGATATGGGCACTTTGAATTCTTGGTTATGTCATTCGGGCTTACAAATGCACCTGCCACCTTCAATAGATTAATGCAGGATATTTTTAGACCATATCTTGATGATTTCGTACTTGTCTTCTTTGATGACACTTTAGTCTATTCTAAACAAGAAGAAGATCATGAACCTCAACTATGGATTGTCCTTGAGACAATGAGGTCTCATAAGCTGTATGCAAAAATGAAGAAGTGTGCATTCTTCAAGCGTCAGATTGAATATCTGGGATTCATAGTATCATCAGAGGGAATATCAATAGACCCAGCCAAAGTCAGGGATGTGCTTGAATGGCCAATACCAGTATCCGTCAAAGAAATACATAGCTTTCTTGGCTTGACAGGATGGTACAGGGTCTTTATCAAAAACTATGCTTTGATTGCAGCACCTCTTACAGACTTACTAAAGAAGCAGACATCTATTACATGGTCAACTTCCGAACAAAATAGCTTCGACAAATTGAAGCAAAGTTTGGTATCAGCACCTATTCTAAAACTTCCTGACCTCAATAAAGAGTTCGAGGTAGTAACTGATGCCAGCATTCTTGCCTTGGGGTGTGTACTTATGCAGGAAGGTCATCGAGTAGCATACTCTTCAAGGAAATTGAAGAGTCATGAAAAGAATTATGCCACGCATGATCTGGAATTATTAGCTGTCATCCATGCTCTAAAGCTTTGGAGACACTACCTGTTGGGTAATAAGTTTACTCTAGTAATCGATCATAAGAGTCTCAAATGGATTTTTACCCAGAACGAGCTCAACATGAGGCAACGTCGATGGATTGAAGTATTGGAGGAATATGATTTTGAAATCAAGTACCGACCAGGGAAAGAGAATGTAGTTGCCGATGCACTCAGTCGCAAGGCATTCCTAAATTCCCTAATCTTGCAAAATCCATCAACGGCCAAATCTCTGGCTACAAAGGTATCGATACCAAACAATCCTATACTTGAACTAGCTAGAGAGGAAGCATGCCATGATTTGGCCTACCAAACAATGATAAAAGAAATATCTACCAAGGAGCAGAATCTGAAGTTACAAGCTAAATCAGGAATTTTCCATTGATAATGGACTTGTCTACTACAGAACAAGGCTGTGTATACCAACAAGCCAGTCACTTAAGCAGAAGATATTATGGGAAGCTCATGATTCCCCTTTTGCAGGACATCCTGGCTATGCAAAAACTCTTAATGCAGTTAGGAAGAGCTACCATTGGGAGAGGCTCAAAGGTGACATTTTCAAGTATGTCACTGAATGTTTGTCTTGCCAACGTATCAAGGCCGAACATGTCATGATGCCAGGGAAACTGCAACCGCTTGACATTCCCCAAATGAAATGGGAATTCATCAGTATGGATTTTGTTGTGGGCTTACCCCAAGTCCAAGGAGGATACAATTCCATTATGGTTGTGGTTGACATGCTTACCAAGGTTGCACACCTAATTCCAGTAAAGACAAACTATAAAGCCTCTGACATTGCAAGATTGTTTATCAAGGATATATTCAAGCTACATGGGTTACCTAAAAGAATCATTAGTGATCGAGATTCTCTCTTCACTTCACACTTCTGGAGAGCTATCGTTGAAGCTATTGGGACTCAACTCTGTTTTAGCACCGCCTACCATCCCCAAACGGATGGACAAACAGAGCGAGTGAATCAAATCATTGAGGATATGCTTAGGGCATACTGCTGTCGAGAACCAAAGAGGTGGATTCAATACTTGCCATTAGTTGAATTTTCCTACAATGCTTCTTACCAGCAGAGCATTCAAATGACCCCTTTCCAAGCATTGTATGGTCATGATTGTCGAAGTCCCCTAAACTTTTCTGACCCAACCCTAAGAGTTGAAGCTTCAAGACAAATGTTGGAGGACATGGATGATCAAATAAGGTCAATAAGACAAGACATACAAGCAGCCAAGGATAGACAAAAGGCATATGCAGATTTGAAACGTCAAGAAAGAGTCTTCAAAGAAGGAGACATGGTCTTCATTCGAGTACGCCCTAAAAAGAGTTCTCTATCCCTAGGAGAATTCAAGAAGCTAAGTCCAAGGTATTGTGGGCCGTATAAAATCCTCAAATGCCTAGGACCCAATGCTTATAAATTGCAACTCCCTGAGAACCTAAAGGTTCATAATGTATTCCATATCAGCCTACTAATGTAAAAGTCCACGTGGGAAATAATTGATTGGGCTTTTGAAAATTTTTATTATTATTTATTTCCCCCCCTTATCCCTCCAGCCGACGGACGAGCTGGAGGGGGGAGGGGAATAGAAGGAGTTACGAAGCTCCTTGGTGGAGCTTGTGGAGGGAGGGAGGGCATGCGTGTCGACACGCAGGAGGAGAAGATCCCCTTCCCTCCACTATTTAAATGAGGGGAGGGGAGGGGCCGCAGGACAGAGAATGCTGGGGGGGGGGTGCGTGAGAAGAAATTGAACGCCACTGCCAAAGATCATAACGCTGTGAGCAAGAGGGGAAGGGACGCTATTGATTGGCCGCCAGGGCAGCAGTTAGGAGTCGTCGTCGAGGGAGGGAGGAGCCGCCTCCACTTCACCGTCAGGACAGATGGCCATAACCACCCCCCCAAAGCTTCTAGAAGCTTGAAAGCTTCCAAAGGGGGGCCCTCTTTAAACCCCCTTCCTATACCCTACTACCCCCTTTGTATTTTTTCCCCCTCTGCCGGGTTTTAAAAATCCCTTAAGTCCCCTTTCACCCTCATACTAAAACCCCTTTTTCTTTCACTTGGAGTCACTTCCCCTCATGAGCACAAAGGCCTTAAGGGTCTTATTACTTCTTTACCTGTGTATAATCCCTAAAAGGCCTATTCCCTTGGCTTTGGAATCACCCCCTGCCTGTGGCCTCTTAAAAGCTCTTCTCCCGTGATTACCCCTTCAGCCTTTACCTTGGCATCAAAAACCTTTCACCCTCCCCCCATGTGTAAGCCCCCATAAGCCCTTTTTCTCCAAGTTTGACCTAAGGGTCCTTAGACCCTTACTTATAATCTTTACGGCTGTTATTTTTCCTTAAAGCTCTCCTACATCTTGTGTCTTCTCCACACCTTGTTATTTCCGTTCATGCGAGCTTACAAAGGCCATTAAGCCTTCCCCATGGCTTCAATGGGTCTTAGTTGTAAAAGTTTCTAAAAATACCCTTTTCAATTCCCGAATTCAAGGAGGGAACCTTCCAAAAACTACTTTGACGAACGGTGCAAGGAGCGACAGTGGAGTTCTAAGGAGAAGTTGTAAAGCTGCTTCCACGTTCAACGGACCACACTTGCGATGCCTCCTAAGAAAGTCCAAGGCGTAGCCGCGGGAGGGTCATCTCCCGGTATCCATGTGGATATCTCACCTCAAAGCCTGGTTTTCTTCTTGATGTTAATTCAGGTTTTAGTCAATCATGCAAAGAAAAATTGTTAAGGAAATATATATATTTGTTCAATTTAATTCTAACGAAGGAGTTAGCTTATGAATGACAATGTATACAAATTAGCTTTCTTCAAATTGCATTAAGCATTATAAAATAATAGGCAATACTATCCATTTACTATAGTATTATAGTCCTAAAATGAAGAAATTATATCTTGCTCCATTAGTCTTGTTCCTTTCGCAACGAATCATGGTAAAATGGCTAAATTCATGAAAGGCTTCTTTCGATGCTCAAATTACTAGGGAGTTATCTTTGCTAATTGCACATCTTAGCAACTGTTGTTATTTGGCATGAGTTCATCTTTTAAAAACGAAAGTTAGATGTTAGGAATTAACAAGTATAAAAATTAGATATACGAACTCATTTGGAAAGAAAATGTAGTGGGGAATTGCTGGATGACACTCTATTAACACTTTTCCCCTGCTATTTGAGGACTTGGAACTAATAAAGTGTGTATACACAAATTCCTCAGCTATGCCTTTTGTCCCAAGGAGTATTGTCATCTTTGTATCATCTTAGCATTATGCTATATGTCAAATTAAATTGTATTGATTAAGAAGGTTAATTGTCACAAGGATAGTAAAACCATGACAAGACAAGTGAGATTACCTTCCAAAAGATAACTGAATCAATCTGAACATAGAAACATTCATAACCTAAACACTTGATTACTTTCCTTACCATAGGGACAATAAATTCATAAAGATAAGAAACTAGGGTTTGTCCATAAGGTTCTTAAATAAAGAAACCCTAGACCTAACATACGTCAGCTTAAGGAATCTAAAACGATTATTCCATCATCGAACTTGCGCAACATGTATGAAATCATTTTGTGATTGATTCACAAGGAGAAAAGGGAAAAACCCTCTACAAGGACGACAGATCCTTACGCAAGTTATCTTGCAAAAAGACGTAGTTTTGGATATCCTTCTAAATAAGGAAAGTTGTAAAATAGAAACTAGCATATCTAAGGTACCTTAGGGTTAACCAAGTTGGGTATACCCTACACCCGAATATAAGGGATCTTGCCAAGTTTACAAGACATCTTGAGAACGACTGCTGATACACTCAAAAAGGAAAGAACACTTCCTTAGCAGTTTGCCATACAACTGGGTTGATTAATGGAAATGTTTGTGCTTGCTAGAGATTTTAGGGCTCTGTTTGAATTATGAATTATAAATTAAACAAGTACCTATACTTCAGGTTAAATGCCTGAAGGGAGAGGCAGCTTCAGTTACCCCCGCCTGCCTGCCTGACCCTAACCAAGGGGGTTGTTGACCGCACCGGGAACGTGGACCGAACCCACCGCGAGAGGTCTCTCCGTTGAGTTCTACTTGGAGCAGGAGGACGCTTGGGTGCCAGGGGGCTCTGGCCGTAAATTCCTTGCCTTCCAGGTCCTGCACAAGAGGCTAACGTGACTCGGGACTGGATCCCGAGGCCCGCATACTAGTTGACGGGCGGAAGCTTGGAATAGTGATCCCTGGGGATTACTTGTTAGCCTCCGGGCAGATTATGGATAAGCCTACAGGCGGAACTTCTTGTAATTCAAAAATAAAATGATGAGATGTTAAAAGAGATTCCTTGATATTGTTTTTATATGTCACGTGATAAGATTACGTGAAGGAACCAGTGCTTAAACAAGATTAATTAAAGAAGCTGATTGTTATATGTCAAATTAATGTGTTAGATAACATAACTAAAACAAACTGAGGAAAGTGCGGAGGATGGGCCATGGGTCCGTTGTCGTAGATTTCGTGTAAAGGCTGCAGAACACGGAGTTCAAGGTACAGCAAGAAATAAAGACTATCAAGAAGATCTCGATAATACAATATTTGATGCCAAGTTCATTATATTGTTTGTCAAATGAGTTACAAGAAATTCATGTTCAGGATAAACCGAAGTATCTCATAAATTGTTTACATTCAGGTTTTTGAAGACAGTTATGTCTTTAGCATATAGGCTTGTATTCAGAATTCAGCAAGTCTGTGTGGAGGAAGGATTCAGTTGTCTTTGTAATGTCAAAACTTAGAATCATCAGAACAAACAGCTATGAATTTGTCATCTTTCTCATCCTGTTTTATCATTGGCATAAGACCAATTTTTCTTGTTCGAAGGAAACATCCACTGATGAATACACCATTCAATCAACCTTGTTGAGCCCTGTTTTCTTATCTAGCTCATACTCCACTTTGCTCCCCCGTCACTTGACATCCTCAAAGTCAACATAGACTACTGGAACTATTATCTGATCATGCATCTTTTTATCATCTGTAGACTGAATGAACACATCTGAATCAGCACCCAGAAAAGGTGATTCAGAGTAGCTTCCAAGAATATCTGTACTGTTTATCAGTTCAGCTGTGATATTTAACAAACTAAAACTATGAGGAAATGTCTCAAGAAGTCCCAGTGATTATCTGCCTCCGGGTGCATCTACATCTGTGTCGATCTGAAATCCCTTCAAGCTACTTCCTCTACTTGTCCGTCTTCACACGATGGTATTGTTTCCACTCAGAGCTGAAGCTAGACAAGGTTGTATATCGAATTTCCGGTGTTGATAGGACCTTAAGGAGGGGTACAGGTGTAACAATAGCTATGAAGTTGAAGATGTTGGTGATGGCTCAGAACTCCATCCTGTGGATATTAGCTCTGCATATGTCACTGGCTCTTCACTGCCTCCAAAAGACATGGGAATTCCCCACCTCTCAGTATGTAGATGGCTCTTCATGGTTAACTGAAGCTTAATTCAGCCATTCTGGAGGTTTATCGACGAATCAAATCACATTAGATACCTTGCCAAATATGATAAGCCAGCAGTCCTTAGAGTTGCTATGCTCAGAGACCTCTGTGAGGGTGTAGAACTTGGTGTATCAGCCATGGCGACCAGTGACGACAGAGACTCACACACACAGACTTTCTCTCTCTCCAACATAATCAAGTGATCCGTATGCGAGCTTCTTGTTTGTGATTTCTTTCACCCTTGCGACAATATCTTCTGTGCTGGAACATAACACTTCGTCAGCTCCAAGCAGCTTCAGATCTTCTTCCTGCTCTAAGCGCCTAACAATATTGATGGTTTTAATTCCCCAATACTTGGCTAATTGAATCACTTGCCTGCCTAAGACTGAGCCAGCAGCAGTTTGTAGGATGTATTCGCCTTTTGGAACAGCAAGATCCTTTAGCATTCCATATACGGTCCAAGGGTTAATCACAAACTGAGCAGCTACTTCATCTGGTATGGTTTCAGGTACTACACTGAGCATTTCCTCTCTGACTGATACAAATTCTTGCCATGTTCCCCCTCCTCCATGTGACAGTTCCTCCCAAATGAATGGCACCACACATTGTCCAGGTCTGACATTCACAACACCCTTTCCAACCAAATGGACAATACCAAAGCCTTCTGAACCAGGTGTTGGCGGATCTTTTGTAAATCGAGTCAAACGACCAGAGCGGATGGCGACTAGGTCTGTGGGATTAATTGGACGGAGCTTGATTTGCACAACCACCTGCCCTGGAGCTGCTTCTGGTATTGTTTTCTGAACTAGCTCCAATGCACCCTCAGGTTCCTCTGGATGATAACCGTTGGTGGTAGTATGAGTGTGCAGGTATTTGGAAATTCGAGTCAGCAGTCCTTCACTGATCAGCAGTCCTTCATTGAGGAGATCATTGCGTGTGCATGGAAGTCTCCATCAATGTCCTGAAGCTCTCGGAGTTTATAACGCCGCCTTAGGATGAAAATAGAAGGCATCAGATAGTGCTCTTTGTCTCCTGTGTCCAGAACTTCCGGGCTCCAGATTCTGTAAGGGGGATGATCTCCCTCAGTCGAATCTCTGACGTTCATAATTTTCTCCCGCTTTTTCTCTCCTTTCTCCCCCAATTAGCATTGCCCCCCTTCCTTCCTTTTCGTCACACGCTCCTATTTTCCCTCCCTTCTTAGCTTTTTAAATCCCTCATTAGCGACACTTTCGTCTAGTCTCTTTGCCAATAATGGCATGAAAATCTCTCACCAGCATTGGATAAGGATGAAATCCAATTACGGACCTTAAAATATAATGTGTAGTCTCTTCATTTATAACCAAGTATCTTATTGCTTCTGATGCCACATCTTTCAACGTACCTGTACCAAACTGGACAGCACGTACCTCAACTCCAAAAAGTCTCATTCTGAATACTTTAAGAGCCTGTCGTTCCATATCTTTGGCGCCCATGTAAACAACACATTGTAACCCAAAACAAGTGATCCGGGTTTTTTACAACCCGGATTACTACCACAAAATTTTGGCCAAAGCCCCTATCAAGAGCCTACCATATCACTCTGGGTTTACTCTTCAAGCACTAGGTATGCTACATTGCTTCTCGATTATGATAACTCTAGCAAATGGGAGGAACAAGTTCTTAGAAGGCATGTCAATGTAAAGGGTCAAAGGGATGGTTATCTTAGTGAAGATGAAAATGGATTACACCTAGGAGTTGAGTGAATGCATAGATTTTTTCAAAGGACTAGCCTCCAACTACACATGGGCCCCGTCTGCATCACTAAGATTTGGAATCTATCACCATCATTAGAGGACACCTCACCCTTGCACACAAGTCAATATCCACATCATGGTGTCATTTGGATCTTGCACAAAAGCTTACAAGCATGGACCCCTTTTGTCACATGCTTATATGTATTTATATACATATGGGATACTAAAGTCAAAGCAGCTTTTGGAAGCCTTTTTTATAATCTCAATAACTCCCAAGAAAAAGCTAATTTCAAGAAAATTCCCGCGAAGGCCGATCGGTTTCGACCTGGTCTACAAAGTTGCAGAAGAAACTTTTTTCAAATTCCTCACGGATTTGAAGTTACGAAGGCGCAGACTGCTGGCTATATGCAATTTTCTTCTCTCTTTCACCACACCAACTTTCCACTCTATCCTTCTTGTAAATATATTATAATAATGTGCTTTGGGCACCCACCTCTTGTAATCTAGCTCCATTTTTCTATGTTGTCTACCACCACCCTTGGCTTCTTGCATGATGACCAAGGTGGGGACTTGTCCCATTCACTATGCTCCATATTTTCAAAGATGCCATACATCATCTAGGATTAAGTTAATCAAGAAGATTAGCTTAATCTAATCCCTCATGGAGGCTATATAAAGAGCCCATGGAGAATGAAAAAAGGGGAGAGAGACAATGACAAGTCCATGAGAGCATTCTAGAATACCCTCATCTCTTTGAGGGAAGCTATGAGTGAGTTCTTTTATTATGTAGCATAAGGCAAGCTTCCTCTACCTCTTCTCCTCTTGTCTCCCTCTCCTCTCATCTCTCTCTCTTATATTCCAATATGGTGTCTAGTACATATATTCTCTCTTGAAAATTTGTGTCTTGGTTCTCTTGATTCTCTTTGAGAAAATGGATGTCCTAGCCCATCCTCCCTTTGGCTAGGTGGTGCCCCTCTTTAGTTCTCTTAGTGAGGATTGGAGGTTGGATGGGTAAGAGGCAACCCGTTCATCATTTCAGCCCTCACAAGCACACACTGTAACAGTGATAACTCCATGCTTCTCATAGCACATTTCAATGCTTAGCCTCCTTCTTTCCAACTCCTGGATGTGGTTATCATTAGGTATTTTTGATGTAGCTGGAGAAGGAGAAGACAAAGTCCTAACATGTTCACCAGCATCAGTTGTGCTTTCCACTCAACCTTGCTCAACATAGGCTGAAAGCATCTCATCATATTCGCCACTTTTGTCTCCAACTCCTCCCCACTATACTTATACGCATAAAATAAATGTTATCACAACAACTAAGTATGTACAAAGTACCAAATCCCATGCACAACTTTTGGGTGGTTTACACACTTCGAATGCGCAGCAATACGACACCGTCCTACAGTTGGGTGGTCCCAGTTAGCCGGGAACTTTTCTCAAAAATCTCGAGGAACAGCGGAATGATCATCATCATCAAAAAGAATAACGAGAATGATGACCTAGAGTTACGTCTTACCCGATTTACGTTGTTTTAGGGGAACGGAATGGGACTATGTCTTATGGCAGAGAGGTTGAGCTTTGCATCCCTCTCGTTTCCCATTCTCCTTGAACCAAGTGCAGCGTGAATCCGCTTCGGACCTAGCGTTTCTGCGTAAAGTAGTTCGCTCGGGTCTGACGCTAGTTGCTGTTAGCTAGTGACCCATTAGGAAAACCCTAATTCCGGTCGATCCTAAGTGGGAACGGCCAGGATACTTCCGCTACGTGGCAGACGCGGGAGGAACTAGATCACAAAACCCGTAACATTCCATGGGAGTGTCGGGTGGAGCTTTCTAGACATCCTTTCCGATGGACTGCTAAGACGTGTCCTGAATGATACTAGGGGACACGTTACAGTTGACGTCAATCATAAAGAAGTCTTGATTGAAGAAAAGAAAAGATGAACCAGGGCCTTCCTCTTCTGGCCCTTCGAAATGGCTAACTAGAAGAACGCCTGAACAACCATAGCTTGCTAAAAATATAACCCCAGATCTAGAGATGGAAGATGCATCACCAATAAAGAAGATCGAAGGAAAGAAGAAAGGCAAGCATCTAGGCTACACATTGCAGTCTGACATAGAATCTGCAACAATCGATCTCAAACGAGTCCTAGAAGAGTGAATTTTGGGAAGCAAAATTGAATTTACATTAGGAAAAATTCTTGAAATTGCCAAACGTGAATTCCATGATGTAATTATTAATGTAATCAAAAGAAAAAGACAATATGTTGGTGATGAGCTGAAGAAACAGTGTATACTTTTTTGCAAGTTCTTTGAGTTTTTGTGCAGGATGAAGAGAAGCTAACTTCACAAGGAATTTATCTTGAAGCAGTTAAAGAATTAACTGTAGCAATTGAAGCTAAAGATAAAGAAAGCATGGATGCAAAAATTAAAGAAGTGAAGGCTAAAAATGTAATGGTCAGCTAGTCCAAACTAGTTGGGTAGCCCACCTCTCAAAAAGAAGGTCATCCACAAAACATACATGATAAGAAAGAAGCCTGATTCATTCCAAGCAATCAGTACTCCCGTACACATTAGGCAATAGCAACAATGGAGACAGTCGTCAAAATTGGAGAAAAAGAAACACCATGTATTGCACTCTTAGAACATCGCTCGGAGATAAACGTCATGGAAAGGAGTCTCTATGAAAGTGGCAGATGGCCCATAGATGTTGATCCAAGTTGGCGAATGAGAGCTGCAAACAACTCTTCTGGAGAGTAATATGCTGCATGTCCTAATGTGTAGATAACTATTGGAGACATAAAAGATCATTTTCACTTTTTGTTTCAAGACTCTTGTAGTTACCCTATCATTCTTGGGCAACCTTACATTTCTAAAGCATGCTTGGAAACAAAAGCTCTTGATGATGGTTCTTCCTATGCTTGAATCCAAAGCAAGGATAATGAACAAGCTGTCCAATTTCTTACTTTGTGTATTAACCACCATCAAAATAGAGATTGCCTGCGTGATTATCATGTGCCTCCTAATGCCCGAGAATTCAAGGGTTTTCGGGCTGCACTACTATCAAAGGAGGCTATGGCAGTGTGTCATGTAAAAAGATTGAACCTCCTTATGCTATAGAAACTGTGTCTCTAGCAAATCTGTATGTATGTAGAGCCAATAGTATGGGTTGTTATAAGTCTCTTCCAGCCATGACTAAAGCTCAAAGAAAATATTTATGTCATGTAAAAAGGGTGCAAAAAACTTATGACATGATGGCTAAAAATGAAGATATTTCGGGATTTTTTTTTGGAATCATTACTACTAACACATTGTTTGAAATATATGTAGCTGCTCATACAGAAAATCAGGCTGAAAATCAGTCCAAAGAAGTATGTACATTGGATTTTTATAAAACAATTCAAGAATTTGTTAAGCACAAGAAGACATTGGTTTACTCAACAATGCTGAAGCCCAAGTGGCGACAAAATACAAGACAATGGATAAGAAAGTCAAGCATGTGGCAGTCCCACTGACTCTTGAAAGTGAAGGGCTATCTAATAGGGTAGCAAATTAGCCAAGTCTTTGTGATCCTTCCAACATTGGTCACAATTTCACATCTGAAAGTATAAAAGAGCTCAAAATAGGTGAAAATTCTTTCCTTTCGCTAGCTAAAAAACACTCTTCTAATGAAACATGGAAAATATTTTGCATTTCAACCAAGTGAAATAGGCTTTGTGGATCTAAATATTGTGGCTCCTATGATCATTTTTACAGTCGCACATGCGCCTTGGAATCTCAAGCGCATTCGCATTCTAAGGGCGCATTTGCCCAAATTATTGAAACTTCTAAATGAGAAGATCAAAATGAAGTTTTAGAATCTTCTTTAGCACCTTACTCAAATCGATGGTTTACTATACCCAAGAAAAATTGATCTTTACGATTCATCCAAGATCTATAGCCTATTAATCATGTCACAATCCGAAATGTTGATTCGGGTCCAATTGTTGACGAGTTTGTTGAAGCTTTTGCAGATAGAGAAATTTATTCTATGGGTAGTCTATATTTAGGATATGACCAATTTCAGCTTTCATTAGAAAGCCGAGACATTACCACAATGAAGACACATCTTGGATTAGTCTACATGTGCACTCTACCACAAGGTGCAAAAATCCATAGCCCATATGATGAATGCTATGCACAAAGTCTTAAGGGATTTTATTCCATAACTTACTCTTCCATTTCTTGATGATGTACCTCTCAAGGGATGTGAAGTCAATGAAAAGAATGAGGAGCTTCACAAAGATGGCTATAGGACATTTGTAGTTATCCATATTCATGATTGTGGTAGGATTTTGACAAGGCTAGAAGAGGTACATCTTACCCTTTCTGGAGCTAAGTCAATTTTTGGAGTAGAAAAAGTCCTAGTGGTCAGACATCTATGTGGCCCCTATGGACGTAAACCTTCACCAATGAAGATAGATGCCATCAACAAAATGCAAGAAAAATGCACAAATATCTCAGAGGTGAGAAGATTTCTTGGCGCATGTGTATTCTATCTCATATGGATACCACATTTTTCTCATGTCGCCAAAAATCTTTATCAATTATTTTAAAAAGGCCAAAGATTCTCTTGGGGGGAAGAGCATACTCTCACTGTACACAAACTAAAGAAGTTGTTAATTTCAGCCCCCCACTCTCAAAAGGGCTGATTATTGGAATGGTCAACCCATAATCCTTACTGTGGATACAAGTCCCATTGGGATAGAATGGGCTGTTGGCCAAGAAGACCTTGAAGGTAACATTTATGCAATTCCTTTTGGAGTAAAGGTTCTCAATGAACATCAAAGAAGGTATGCACAAGTAAAAAGGGAATTGTGGGGAGTTGTAATAGCATTAAAGTGTGATGGAGAATACTTTATAGGTGCTTCCGTAGTGGTAGAAATTGATTGTCTTCCACTCGTGGGCATGATTGCCAATTGCTCTACACCCGACATTGCTATGCTAAGATGGATTGCATATATTAAATCTCTCAACCCCAAATTAAAGCATATTGCAGGAAAGGTGAATCTAGTTGCTGACATGCTATCACGTGCAAGATATGACAATGAAGAAGAGTTGATAGTAGAAGATGAAGCTGAAGAATCTATACTTGCTCAATTTCATTCCATGGCTACTAACAATACCTTTTTAGTTGCTACATATATAAACCCAAAGCTGAATCTTGCAGTTGAAGCTGATATTTTTAATGGTATAGCATTAAGTACAGTAAGAACAGGAAAAGGTATTGTTGTAAATCAGCATACAGCAACAAAGATCAAAGATTTATCTATGGAAGAAGGGTGGTCAACTAGAAGCCATCATGCTCATTACATTGCTCAAGTTCTAGTTAATTTCCTTGAAGAAGATTATGAAGAAGATTGGCTGAAGATTGGCCAATGTTTGAGCACAATGAAGAAGGAGGAGTCTTGGATTGATGAAGAGTTCAAGCATATTAGGAGGAAAGCTTATGGTTTTTTCTTAAAGAAGGGCATCTATGGAAGCACACAAAGAAGAACAAAGGAGCGTGTGTTTGAGTTTTAGGTAACAAAAGATTGCAACAATAGGTAATGAAGGAATTTCATGAAAGCCTGTGGGCTAGCTATAGAGGCATATGGGAAATCTTTAGTAAAGTCAAAGAAGAATATTGGTGGAAAAACATGTATCAGGACATAGCACATTTTGTTGAAACCTGTTATGTGTGTTAGATGTATTCTATGGTCAAGCATCGAGATGGGTTACAACCAACTTATCCTTTGTCTATACATTCTAGATGGGTTATTGATCTTATAACTATGCCTACAGGAATATGGAATATGCGATATTTAGTGCTTGCAAGAGAGGATCTAACCAATCAAGTTGAAGGCAAAGCCTTAACAACCAAATCCACTCAAGCTGTTTGTCCTTTTTTGCTTGAAGAAGTGTTTTGTAGATATGGTTGTGTGGGTAAAGAAATTGCAGATAGAGGGCACTTGGATGTTGATGAGGCATACAACTTCTTTGGTCAATTGGGTATTAAGTTGGCTTTAACATCAGCCTACAACCCTGAAGGCAATGGGAAAATTGAGAGAGGGCACCAGCCTATTTTCAAAGCTCTAGCAAAGTCTTATAGAGGAAAGATCAAAGAATGGCCTAAAATGCTACTTTTGCATTATGGGCTGACCGGACTACTCATAGTACACTTGACTCGCTATATGCAAGCTAAACTTATCCATGGACAATAACCAATTATGCCAATTGAAGAATATATTCTCACATGAAGTCTTCTATCTTGTGAGGAAGGCATCAGTAGAGAAGAATTGTTGACTTTACACATATGGCAGCTAGAAAGAAGGCCTGAAGATTTTCAAGTAGCTTTTGAGAAGCTAAAGACAACAAGACTAAAGAAAAAAAGAAGGTTTGATAAGCGAAATCGACTTCGGCCAAGAGCAATGCAAGAAAATGACAGGGTGCTTGTCTATGACAGCAACCTAGACAATCAATTCAGTGCTTCTAGGAAGATGGTAAAGTGTTGGTTTGGCCTGTATGTGGTAAAGGTCGTTCATGACAATGCCACATATTCATTGGTTGAATTGGATGGGACTAGCATAAAGATACCCATAACTGGAAAAAGAATCAAGCTCTTCAAACGAAGAGAAAGTTCAAGATATGAGTTAACTTGGATATAATTCAAGAGCATGAACACATAGAGGAAGAAGAAAAGGCAGAAGATGAAGACATTGACATGGTAGAAGATACTTCTTCTGACACTGCAAATCCATAAGACTTTGGCACATGCCAGAGGATGTGTAGGTTAGGAGGGGGTGGATGTCATGCTGCTATGCATACACTGTGTAAAAAAAATCTAGAGTGTGGCTTTCTTATTGATTTAGAGAGCCAATGCCATTTTAGACATTAGTGTTAGAGTCCATGGTTCAAAAATATTAGATTTTAGCCAATTTTTTATCTTTTAGATATTATACCTTGTAAAAATCCTAGATTAGGATAACATGTAAAAGAAAGCATGTGGCTTTCAGCCAATTTGAGAGGATTCTATGTAAAAAGAGAGATTGACAAAATCGCGCAATGCGCGATCGCTGTTTTCAAGCAGTGAACAAAACTCTGAAGAAGTGGAAGATGAAGGAATGATCTAGGAGAATTCTAGCCAGGTGTCATGGTATTTTACCTCCTTTGGAAGCCAATGGAAGTATCAAATTGGCAATCTGAGTAGCATAGAGAAATGTATTATTTTATAAACATTTTTGTATATTAGAGTTTTATCTTCTCATAATCAGGAATAAATTGATAGGTTTCATCTCTGTTAGTATTATTCTACATTTTCTAATTCTTTTTGGGAATATTCTTCTATGTCTTGAATTTCTTCAAACCCCTTCTCTTCCCTCTCCTCCTCTCCCTAAAACTACATTCACCCTATTGTCTCTTATCCCTGTGGTGGACTCTCGACACCAAACGCACCGACACCGTGTTAGGGGAAGTTTATGCTATCATCAGAGGTGATTTCGAGAAGATATTTGGGGTGGTTTGGGGCTGATATCTTCAGCCATATTCAGAGAATTAGCTACAACATTGTTCTTTTAATTAATTTCTTACTCTATAGAATTCATCTTGTCAAAATATTCAAGTATTATGTGCCCCTATGGCAAGGCAATGTTTGTAGATCATTCATAGATGCTTTGAGTTGAATTAAGAGGAGATTTTTCTCTTATTTCTTGGCCGTGGTAACTTATCCTTATCAGGAACTCAATTCGAAGCTCTCTTGAAGCAAGTCTCTTCGCCCTACAAGCCTTGTAATTGACTCACAAGCTTTTGTCCCTAACAGTCTACATTGAACGTAATCATGCAAAGTTGATTCATGCTATGGCATCATGTATGAATGATGGGATGCAAAGTTGTTTATGATACATGACAGCATATTGTATTTGATTTTTTGATTGCTCTTACAGTCAAGAAAACAAGAATGATTTGAGTTAGAACTTATAAGATAATACTCTTGTGATTTTTGCTAAGAACATGCAGTTGGAAGCTCTATCAACATCTTCAAGAACTTGGCTTGAAACCTTCAACCCTTCTCTTATCTCTACCATCTCCAAAGTCTAAGCTCTTTAACCCCTATACATTTTTCTTTTTCAAACCCCTGTGATTTCCGTAAAGTATCTCTTGAACCTTTGAACATTCACTATAATCTACTTATCTTTTGAAGCACATCTCCATCTATCTTGTCTAGTTTTCTTGCCAAACCCCTATGGTTACCTTCAACCCTATGTGCTACGACAGCACCTTTATCCCAAAAAAATCTCCCACTAAAAAATAAATGTGCCTCTAGTGAGGAGACTACAAATATACATAAAGTACAACAAGATGAGGGATAGACGACATCTCATCCCATACCCATAATCTTCCTAAGGAAGGCCAAACATGAGGAAATACCGAAGTATAGAGTTGTCCACCAACTATAAGTAATAGACTACCAAAGTACAATGTATGCCCTATAAGATAGTACTGAAAACTATAATTACAATAATGTTGAAATAAAGAAAGTTTTATATGTCAATCCAATGTGGGAAAATAGCCAAGAATTTAATCTCCCATTCCTAAGGATATCCAAGCAGCAACTGGGATATAAAGAATATAACTAGCAATGACCAAGCATAGACCACCAATACCAAAGACCATCACAACTCAAAGCGTTAGTAAATCATATATCCTATAAGAATTTACATAACTAATAAGATGTTGACAAAGGTAAGTGCATGTGTCCAAAGCATACGTAATCAAATCATCCAAAAAGTAGAGGTAACTGCATTTGATAACATATATTAAAGTATATAAATGAACCAAGAGCCCCACTATCTCAAAGAACCAAGCTCTGCCAAGTAAGTACAATAATCTCCCATTGGAAGCAAATCTGAAATGCAAAGAGAGCAAGTAAAGCTCAAGATATATACATCAAATCATCCGAGAAGCCGAAGCACATCACAAAGACAACTAAGAGCATAAGTGTCATATCGGATAGTTGTAGGTTGGTAGGTGCCATAACTTTCCACAACTTCTATAACATGCTTTGAATCCACTCCAAATGGATAGAATGAATGCTCCTCAGCTCAATAAGCACTCAACAAGGCTCAATAGGTCATGGGAAGTTCCTCAATAAGCCTAGAGCAAGATGGAAAAAGCTGAAAGAATAAAAGACTCAATGCATACCTCGAAAGAAAGAAAAAAATGGCTACCATGAAACCAAACTCTGGACTTAGATCCTCATAGATGATAGTAAAATCTATAGTTATAGTGTCACATGTACCTTGACTAAGGAACAACCATTCACCCTTGAGCATCATCCATCTCTGATACTTGAACACTAAGAATAAATTATGTCCTATAACAAAGTACTTACAATTGGAAAGAAAAGTTTCTTGGGAAATCCCAAACTAAGAGCATAATCAATTAAGAGAGTTAAATTTTACCTAACATCCATGTTCCTAATTGTGACTCGATACTCTACTCCATTATGACTATGAGTGATTTTTTATGTCCAAGTTTTGCCTAGAATTCTTGTTATATGGTTCTCTGATTCATTTTTTACGTTGTACATACATTTATTACGTCTCAAATCCTCACACTCCATCAATATATATCAAAAAATTACAATCATGTGAATGAGTTTAGATATATATTCTTTGGCTAGTGTGTGGCTTCATAGAGCTCAATATATTTGTTGATATTTTTATGCTACACATGCATAAAATGTTACTACTACACAATGGCTATTCTATACTATTAGTATTTGGTACATGCATAGACTCAAGGATTCCATATTATTGATCCCTCCTTGGACAATATGTACTTGGAATCATATAAAAACCCAAGGCCCTCTATGAGCTTCTTGGTAAGATGCCCCTCTAGAGTAATTAACTAAATTTAATGTGGTAAAACTTTCAAAAACATATAGAACTCTCAAGATTTTTTTAATCACAACAATTTGAAGATGTATACTTCCATGAATATAGAATAATTGGTCACATAGATATCATGAAATTTCTCAATCTCAATGTGCTACAAAGACTTATTTTTTGTAATGTTTCATTAAACAATTACAACTGATGTGATATATATTTGTTTGTGCATGATTATGTATTATACCAGTGCCTTTGTTATAGGGTGAGAATCAATGTTTCTTTATCTCAAAGCTAAAATTTTATCCTTTTAGTGCTTTGATACATCTACAATTGTAGATGCTTTCACCTTGAAAGCTCCCCTCATACTTGGATGCATATGCATCCAAAAAGAGTAATGATACATATCAATGATCCAATACCTTTCTTTATCTTTAATATTATATACCTCTATTGAAAAAGTACTTATTCTTCTTTCAAGAACTATAATCTTGACAATAGATTTAAAGAAGTATATGCTAATCCCTAAACAATAAGAATTTTTTGTTTGATTAGTAGTCATCAATATGTCATATAAGCCCACTATGGCATTGAGAGATATTCACACTTTTGTAACCACACATAAACGTTGATATTGAAATGCATATAGATATGTATATTGACAAAAGTGTGGATTCACTTTCAAAACATCACATTGATCATAACACTTACTTGAAAGAGAATAGAAAGAATAGTACAAGAATAATCAAAGCATTTTGTAAAAATAACTTATTATAATGGACAGAGTCTGATCTAACTCAATATATGATATGAACATGTGGGTATTACAAAAACTTAGTTCTTACAAGGATGATGGCCAAATAACATGCAAATCCAAATGAAAAAAGTCTCATTTGACTCAATATATGGTATGAACAAATGAGCATTACAAGAAAGTAGCTCTTACAACGATGATGGAGCCAAATGACATGCACATCCAAATTGGCACATTAGATTGACACTTGAGATATTCTATGACTCAATATATTTCATGTTATATATGTGTATGATATAGGAGTTACATGCATCATAGGCAAATGGGATGGAGTTCCAAATTGATACATAGGACCAAATGCTTGAAAGGATTTCTAAATCTCAACTTTCAACAGATCCATGTCATTCAATTTAAGGATTTACTCACCATAGCAAATCAGTAGATGGAGAGTTATGTGATTTACCTAAACCTTACATAATAGCTACATGTTATAGAAATATATCACTTCAAAAAAAATGAAAATATCAAATCAGTCACATGAATTCTCACAACAAAAAAGAGGGAAATTTTACTTATAAGATAGAATATATCTATTTATCTCTATTGGTTGTACTACAATAGGAATTGATTCTAAAGTTATAATTATCAAAACCTATTGAAAACTATTGATATCAAAAAGTAATGACTAAATCATTTAAATCATAAATCCCTCTTAACAAAAAATAACTAGTCAGTCACTTGAATTTAAGCAACACAAAAGAGAAAAAAATTCCCTATAATCTAATTTGCCAAAGAAAGATTAAATATTTGCTCTACCTTATGTTGATTGCTACAAGAACACTAGATTGTGAAATCATAATTATAAAAACATATTGAAAATAATAGATAAAGAAAAATATTGATCATAGTTAATATCTAACCAAATACATTATTTTGGCACCATAAAGCAGTACAAATTTACTTGTAAATCAAGCTGCAAAATAGAAGATAAAATCTCTACTCTACCGCATCATATTGATGCAACAACAATGGATCCTAAAGTTAGAATTGATATCAAAACCTAACATAAAAATAGCCAAAAAAAATTAGAGACTAAGTAAATGAGTGAGAAAGTAGTAAGCACCTATGCAATTTTTCCCAATTTGATCACACAAAAAGAGTAATAAGACTTAGAATTAATATAGAGTAGTAAAAAAAAAGAAAATAGAGAGACGGAGAGGGAGAGAGAGAGAAACCTATGCAATCTTATGCTAAATTATCTTTACAATAAAATAACAATAAACGTTAGAATCAAATCAAATAAGTAGAAAAGAAAAATTATAGAGAGAGAGAGAGAGAGCACCTATATGAGTTATCCAAAATGAACTTTACAAAAAGGCAATGATAATTAGAATAATGGTAAGGTCTATTGAAAATACAAAAAAAAAAGAGAAATAACACAGAGAGAGAGAGAGAAAAAGAGATGAGCATATGTGACCTCTTGCTCAAAAAAATCTCTATAACAAAGCAACACCAAGAGTTTAAAATGGTACTAATCCTACTAAAAACATATACATAAGGGAAAATACAAAGAGAGATGAGCACCTATATTTTGTGTGAATTCTAGAGTAGCAAGGAGAATAAATTACATAAGTAACCTAACACTACAAGGGAACTGGCAAATAACGACACCCATTTCTGTTGAAAAATAGCAATGTCATTATTTGCATCATAAATAGGGATGCTATTTGTGTCATTAATATAGGTTAGTGGCATTCTTTGCGATCCAAATAGCGTTGATATTTTCATGGCTAATAGAGGTTGGTGACACTACTTGCTATGCAAATAGAAATGGTATTTTGAAAAAAAAGCGCTAAAAACCTGAGCACGACATTTCTACAAACCGTTTGCAAAAGAGAATGAAAGAGAGAGTACAAGAGATCAAAGATTTTTGAGAGAGAGAGAGAGAGAGAGAGAGAGAGAGAGGAAGATCTCATCACTGCCTCTTTCAATGCTATTGCCATACATTGTCAGAGGGGTTTTTGTCGAAAGGTCGAATCCACCGGGGATCACAAGTAGAAGGAAGTAGAGATAGGAGATGGAAGAGAAGATAGAGAATATCCAAGTGGTAAACACTACAAAAACAAATCACAATGAATTGAAACAATATGTATTGAAAGAACCTGGAATCTTTGCACTGCTCAAAAGCAATCTCCAGGGATTAGTTCTCCTAGAGCTCCCTCATAGACAAAAAACGTGGATCAGAAAAATAAGCTCTTTCTCTGCTGCTCAAAACCCAAATCTGATGGCTCCGTTGGCTCCAAAAGGGGGGTAAAACCTCAGGACACCTGCTCATGGATCTCCCAGATCACTCCTTCTTCTTCTTTTAGTTCAATTTGTAGTTTTCAGCCTATTTGTAGCGATCGTGACACGCACGATTTTGTCAATCTATCCTTCTTGTGAAAATCCCCTAATTGGCTAAAAAAGCGGCTGAAAAAGTAACTAGATTTTTGCATGACATCCTAATCTAGAAGCTTTTTCTAACTTTTTCATATTTTTACAATAAATAATATCAAAAATAGGCTAAAATTATCCAAAAATCAAGTATTTTCGGATAATCCATGCAACTCACACTAGTACTAATGGCTCAGATCACATTGACTCTCTAGATCAATAAAGAAGTCAGATGATGATACATTCCATACTTTTTCACATTGTGTCCTCATAACATCACGACAATGTGAAGAAGAAGTAGAGGGCTATAAAGAAGAAGGGAGGAAAGCCGCAAAGCTAAGGAAGAAGAAGGGCTACTCTGAGGGTTTCAACTTCGAGTCTTTGAGATCGTTATATTGCCTCTTCTTTCTTTGTTTTGTGTTTTTTTATTTTCTTTATTTATTTTTGTTTGTGAAAGAATGCATTGAGAGAGAGGGAGAGAGGGAGGGTGAGGAAAAGAGAAAGAGGGAGAGAAAGAAAAAGGAGGAGAGAAGGAAGGAAAGAGAAAAATAGAGTGACAGAAGGGAAGAGAGAAATAAAGAGATAGAGGGAGGGAGAGAGACAGAGGGTGAGGGAGAGAAACAATGAGGGGGAGAGAGAGAAAAAGAGAGAGAAAGAGAAAAGGGAGAGGGAAACACACACACACAGAGAGAGAGAGAGAGAGAGAGAGAGAGAGAGAGAGAAGGGTTGGAAGAGAAATAGAGAGGGAGAAGAGATAAAAATATAGAGGGGGAGAGAGAAGAAAGGGAGAGAGAGGGAAGAGAGAGAAAAAGGGGAGAGAGAGAGAGAGAGGAGGGAGAAAAAGAAGAGAGAGGGAGGGAGAGACAAATAGAGAGATGGAGGAAAATAGAAAAATAGAGAGAGAGAAAATAAGAGAGATGGAGAAAAAGAGAAACAAAGAGAGAGAAAGAGAGAGGAAGGGAGGGAAACAAAGCATTAGGAAAAATACAGACTCTGTTTTTTGTCCCTTAAGGGGTTTCTCTCACCTCTCTCTCTCTCTAAAAAGAGATTCCAAAATAATATTATAATAAGAGATTTTCTATAATCAAGCAAATCTCGTATTTGTATTTTCAATAGATTTTATCTATTATTTTATTCCCAAACTGTAGGATAAGGTCACTTTTTCTCAAATTTCTCATAACTAAAAAATATATAATTTTATTTTCTCTAAAAATAGAGCCAATCATTGAAGTACAACTCTTTAATGCCCTCATGACTTTTCAACATTAAAATATATCAAAATCATTCTCATTCTTGCTTCTCAAAGGAACGAAAGTTAAAAATGATATAAAATGACATACATGTCATATTTTAAGATTATTTTTTACCTAGAGATTCCTTTTGACTCGCAAGTTTTCTTGTAAATTTTTATCTTTTTTGGATAAGTATATACCTATTTCTGGGCATTTTTTCATTCCTTCTGAAAGCTTTAGTTTTGTCCCAAATTTTGTGTACTCTTCTCCTTCCCTCCGGAATATGGTTCCTTGCATAGGAATTCTTCTGAAGAAACATTGAGGAGTGGTTTTGATACCATTTTCTCAAATCAAATCATCTCTATCTACAACACTCTCTACCCTGCTACAAGCAATCTCCCTTTTCAGTACTATGCTATAAGATATCTTCATCTTCAATAGTCTATACTACAAGCAATCAAGTAATAATGGAGATATCTTTATTTTTTTAATCTTTTTGATGCTATTATTCTTCACATTTATTGTTTAATCCTTAAGCGTTAATTCAAAGAGAGAGAGAGAGAGAGAGAGAGAGAGAGAGAGAGGAGAAAAAGAGACGACTGTGTGAGATGAACTAAGAAAATAAGTGATAGAGTGACAGAGAGTAAATTAGGGAGAAGATAAGATTATGTTATTGTTCTCCACTAGCCAAGCTTCTGTATAAATGTATTTAAATATCTTTGATCAACTCTTGTTGAGAGAGAGAGAGAGAAAGAGAGAGAGAGAGAGAGAGAGAGAGAGAGAGTGTGTGTGTGTGTGTGTGTATTTTGGATAGAATAGAAGATAAGATTTGATGCTAATTAGAGGTAGATTAAAAGCTAAGATTATAGGCTGATTAGGGTCTATCATGATTGAAATCAAAAGAAAGAGACAACAAATGGATAAAAAAGAACAAAGATATAGTGAATCAAAGGGATGTAATTGTGTGATTTGAATGTTAATCCAAGTTAAAATTTGCATACATTTTTCTTTACAAAATTAAAGTGCAAGACATACTAAGAGAAAGAGAGATATTCACTTTCAATTGAAGGATGAATATGCACCGATGTTCAAGAGAACTATGGAAAGGGATGATGCAACAAGATACAAGATGCAATAAGAAAGAAATGCAAGGAAAAAAAATGTGAACATTTGGGTTGATGGGTGCATTTATCCACCCGATCCACTCACTTTAAAACCACCACAATTTGAAGGGCTTACATCATTTGTAAAGTTTGTTTATGACGGAAATGAAAGATTGTATGGATACACGTGCAGACTTGTCACACAAGGATTAGAAGGGGTTTATCAAGCCGCCTTGACAAATATGCAAATAAGATTACAATGGAATATTCAATCTTTGATGGAAAAGGATAGATTATTGGCTGAGAAGTATATGGAGAACTAAAGCCTACAACAAGCAATGTCTTTCATTGAAGAATCTATTCATGCTACACACATGTAGAATATAGAGTTATAGTCTAAATTTATGGACTTGGAGAAAGAGAATTGAAACATAAAGAGGAAGCTCACAAAAACTTTGGAGATTGGGCCCACTTTAAAACCAAAGAATCACGTCGGTGCATCCAATTAGTTAAACCAATTCATCAATTAACCAAATGAAGTGGACAATATCATAGATGGATATATGCTCAATCTGCTACAATGAGAAATATGATTCCTCATGCAGAGAATAATACTATTGCCAAAGTCCTAAGCAAGGATATGGTCAAAAATGCATTGGAAAATTGTAAATTTAAGGACATTGTAGATGGTGTTGTAGGTGAACATCTTAAGGATGTGGGCAACTTGTTTACTGCTACTACAGATGCTCAAGGATTATGTGACAAGGTGGGAATGAGTTTTGAGTCATACAGTATGCTCTATCAACATTTGGATATAGGTTTTAAGCAAGTCTTCAAAACTAAGTGAGTAATGCCTCTGCCAAAACTATTTCACATGAAGAAGGCTTGAAAATAACTAAATGAGAAAGTTTTAGAACTAATTGGTGAGCCTACACATCTAAAACACACACACATATTGAAGTATGGTGCCAAAGAAGTTGCCTTTGTATTGAATGCATCCAACAACCTTGTATTGGATATGTTCAAATTACTATATTCAAGTTCTACAACATGTCTAATAATGGAAAAATGTAGAGGCAAGTTTGTCCTCAAACTTGATGAGAGTGAGATTAATAAGGGGCAAAAACTTGAATGTGTGAGTATGACACTTATGAATCGAGCATTGGATCCCAACATCAATGAAAACCATCCTTTATTCTTCAATGTGCAATCAAAGAATGAAATATGGTGGCTTGCAACATTTGAAGTACCAAAGGAGGACAATGAAGTACTTAAAGTTTTTTTTTACTTCACTAATATACCCAATATTATTCAACAACAAAATAATGGAGCAATTTTACACATCAAGGAGTTTGGAGACTATTAAGTTGAATGGCATCTTGTAGGTAATTTAAAAACATTGAAGTGCATGTTTGGTTTATCAAATGCAACAAATGCAAAATTTATGTGCATATACTACATGCAAACTAAGAAGAAAGGAAAAGATGGAAAGAAAGAATGGCTTACCAAGGTAGGACAACAAGGTGCTCCAACACGTGATCAGAAAGTCATGAGAAATGGAAATCTAGTTTCTGTGGATCCAAACTAACACCTTATTTTTGAAATACCACTAACAAGGGTTCACTTTTGCACATTGCATTTTTTGGTTAGAATCATTGAGAAGCTAATATATGAATATATATGCTTTGCATACAAGATGCATCCCATGTGAAAAACTAATGCTACATGCAAGAAGGTAGAACAAGTCCTCTCTTAAGTTGGATTGCACAAGGGCCAAGTAGAAATAAAAAAGGACGATGAAAAATTTGGCAAGAGTGGAAATATCCCTTGTAAACCATGCTTTGGCTAACCCAAGGCTAGGAAGTTTATATCTCCACCTCGAGATGAGGAAGGAAATATACTTGTAAAACAACCAGAGAAGTATAAAGCATGAAAAAAGTTGCACCTTGTTGTTCCAGATTTGAGCAATGGGAGACAAACGAGGATTGTGAAGGTAGAAGTGTGGATACACCTAGATAGATTAGCAGCTCTCTTACAAAATTTGAGGTTTAGGGATGGTGATGCCAATACATTTAAAGAGACAATTGCTAAATTTCATAAGTCCATGGTGGAGACATGGACTACAAACAATATGAAAATATCACCATTTTGAATTAGTTTGTGTTTCTAATCTCTCTTCTTATGTAGCATATACTTGAAGCACATGGTCCATACTTTGTAGATCAAGGAAGTTTTGCAATATGGTTAACTCAAGGCATGAAACGATCTCACTAGCAAGCTCGTTGTGCTTTTCAAAAGGCAACTAATCATGGAGGTGGCATCAATTATTCCAATTCTATGAGGCAAATATTCCAATGGTGGTATAGGAGATTAGAGATACGATATGAGGAAAAAGAAAAGAAGTCCAAAACCTCTCAAGAAGAATTTATAAGTAGGGAAATATATGAAGTGAGAAAAGCAAGATATGAAAACAACACAACTAGACAACGCCATATAGAATGGTTGGCAACCCAAGAGAGAGATGGCAAGAAATAGAGACCTAAATAAAGATAACAATTTTGATGCATTTAGAGTCCATGAGAGAGCACAAGTACCAAGGATATGACACATCAATACTCCTATCTTTAACATGAGATATCTTACAAATTTTGTTTAAAATTTCGAAGGTTTGTCACTATGTTTTTCAAAGTTAATTTCGAACTATGTTTTTTAATTATGAAAAGTTGCTTTCAAAATCCTAAGACAAAGATATGAAAATTCCAAACCTTGGAACATTCACTGGCTTAGAGAGAGAGGGGCATGAGGGGGATGGCGGGAGATAGAGAGAGGTAGGGATGGGGTGGAGAAATGAAATGAAATGATAATTTTTAAGTTCATTTACATCACAGTAAGTTTAAAAGTTTCATATTTAAGTCAAGTCTCTCCTTTCATTTTTTCCCATTGCTCCTCACTCTACCATCCACCTTTCCATCCTTCATCATCACAACCATGGCACGTTCCAAGCTTCCTATCAAAAAGGCACCTGCAAGAGCAAGAGCTCAACACTCTTCCAAATCTAGTGAGTGTACTGTAAGTTAAAAAGGTCCCTTGGTAGCCAACAACGGTGGCCCTACTGCAACTAATAATGGTGGTGCTACTGTGGCCAACAACGGTGGCCCTACTGCAACTAATAATGGTGGTGCTACTGTGGCCAACAATGGCGGCCCTAGTGTGGTCAATAATGATGATTCGCCATTATCCAAAAATGGTGTTCCACATGCTCCAGTTGCTCCACCAACCACTACTACTCCAACTGGTAATACACATCCTCCACCACATAAGAAGTGAAGATGGAGACCAGGCATAGCTACACTATGTGAGATAAGGAAATTCCAAAAGAGTGCTAACTTTATTATTCCTAAGGCACCATTTTCTAGGTTGGTGCGAGAAATACTGCAAGACCTACAGTCAAGGCATCATCACAATTTCTTTTCAAAGGGCGATGGTCAAGCCAAGCCTTGCTTGCTCTCCAAGAAGCAGCTGAAAGCTACCTGATTGATCTAATGAGTGATTGTCAACTTTTAGCCATTCATGCATGCTGACGTATCACTATTAAGCCCATAGATATGGTTCTTATTCATAGGATCCGCAACAACAAGGATGCATTTAATATTAATGTCAACAATATGCTTTGAGAAGCTACATTGTAATTGAGTCTATGTTCTTATCTCAGATTTGGTTGTAGATTGTAAGGAGCTTAGTTTTGGCTTATGTTTCTAGTAGACCTTCAAGTATTTGATAGGAGTGGACTGAAAAATGGAGCTAAATTTTGCCTAGCTCTAGTTGTACTTAGTGTGATGCACTATCTATCATGTATTTCATGGTTTTGTAATGCTAAATCTGATATGTGATATTCTATTTTGACCATGATTTGTATTGTGAAAATTTTCAAGTTTCCAATTTTGACCATGATTTGTATTGTGAAAATTTTCAAGTTTCCAATTTTGTAAATAGTTTCTTTGAGGATAAATTCAATTTCAATCACATAGATATCAGTGATCAGTTGTACATGGGACGATGCACTATATCTTTATTGTATTTAGTGGTTTGGCAACACATCCTATATGCAATATTCCATTGTACCCATGATTTATCTTTTGTGAATTTTTAAGTTTCCAATGTTTCACCTAGTTTGGTTGACAACACATTTAATATACGGTTGCACACACTCGTTAGTGAGTTTTTTTATCAATGAAGTATAACCTAGTTAATGCATTTTCAAAAAAAGATTGAACTGTCAATTCTATAAATCAAATCTGGTGAAGCTTCACCCCATGTTGGGCATTATAAAAACTCATGGATATTAAAAATTTGGCCCCATCAGAAGCCTCTGGGACACCTATCATCCAAAGGCTCACTTTTGGGGCCCTAAATCTAGCCCTGAATTGCAGATTCAGGGCCCCATATGACATGAGCCTCCATACAGGTGTCCTAAAGGCTTCTAATGGGGCCTTTTTTTTTGTGGTTGATGTGTCCTAGAGGAGTCTACATGTAAAATTTCACATCAATCAAATCACTGGTCATATTTTTTCAAAGCCTAGATACATTAATTCAAGTTTAAGAGTTTTTAAAAAGTTTGGCTATAAGTTTAAAGTTTCACATCATTTTATACATTTCACTTTTGAGTTTTGGGTTTTCTCTCCTAGAAGCATAGCACGCACCTAGCAAGCAGCCTAGAGACACCCCCCTAGAAATCCCATGCACAGGTTACCTACCCTAGCTTCAACACCTCCACCACCATGCCAGCATCACAGGTGTCGATGGAGGCCATGCACATTCGCTCTTCATGAGATCTGACATTACTAGAAAACTTCACACCTGTTGATACCGAAGACTCCATTCCAAAAGCTAATGTGGGAGATTATGGATGGCATACTAATTAAGAACAACAGGAGGTACTTCCCAGATGGATCACGCTTGCAACAACCCGATCATTGGACTACCCAAGCCTTGCTTGCACTACAAGAAGATGCCAAAGCTTACCTCATCGGCTTATTTAGAGACTCAGTCTATGTATCGATGTACGCAAGGAGGGTCACCGTCACTGACAAGGATTTGCGGATAGTAAGGTTCTTTCAGCGATGGAAGGATAGTCCTCATGAAGATCAACAACGATAAGGATGTACTACTTAAATATATATAGAATGTAGCTTCTGAAGAGATTTTGTAAAACTCTAGTTATAATGGATCCCATGTAAATTGTTATGAATATGAATACAAATTTTTTGCCACACTTTATTTTTGTTTAGTCACTTGTTATTTTTATTTATTTATGTCTTTGAGTTATCATTACATGCATTCAAATGAATACATGTTGCACTCGAATTTGATAAAGCACTGCATATTAAATTTAGGGTACAAATCATATTGTGTATAAATCCGATAAATAAACATAACGTTCAAGTAAAAAATAATAATAAATGACACGTATCACAAAATGCATTGCATACAAATCCAACAAACATCAGTTTTCATTACTTCAAGAGAAGATTATGAAGCGCATTATATCGATGATGAGATATAATTAGGTAATAAATAAATCTACTCTCTCCTTGGCTTCTTCGAGCTACACTCCCCATGGTTAGAGCTATTCTTGATCATAGGCAACAATACATTTTTCCCCAATGGTTCCAACCTAATGACATTGGGGTCTTGAACACTAGCAACCATGCCATAGACCACCATGGAGAAAGTGGCCTAGATCTAGTACTAATGAATAAGTAGAGCAACTTCGAATGTCAAAGCACCACTACTTTCTCCAAGTTGGAGTTGTTCATGATGGTCTTGAAGGGCCCATCCTTTGTTAGTGTCCTCAACTTCTTCAAGAATTTCTCAACAAAAGCCGGAGAGCATGTCTTATGAAATACAATAATGTCACTGACAAGCTGGTCAATGCACTCCTTCAATGTCGAGTCCTGCACCCTTCCTTAGCTACCAGATCGACCACCTTGCCTAGATGAAAACTCATCTATATAGATAATGTCCTTCATCACATAAGTTCAGTGTCAGACTCACTATGCATGCAGATTCAAGCCCCCAAATGCGACCCTCCGGCCAAGGCTACTTTGGGGCCTGATCCCGATAAAAATTGACACAAAGGATCCCGATGCCCTAGAGACCCTACTAGTAAAGTTGCACAAGAAACCGAGAACATTACCTTCTCTACATCATCTATTTGTTGCTATAATGGAGCATCCAAGTCTACTCCTATAGCTTGGCCATCCTTCTCTCTCTCTTAGGAAGGTACTATGTTGTCGGGTGAGGACCAAAAAGGCTTTCTTGTAATCGCTCAAACTCCTCATCAAAGATCTAATACTCTGGCACTACATCCTCAATCTACTCTTGGATGCTCATAATGTCATAGATGTCATCAACACTCGTGCCATCATATCGAGCCACTCATCAACATGTGTTGGGGCATTCTTTATATCAAAATCTATAAAATCATCAGGTGCATCATGCACCATGATACAGTATAATTCTTCTTCTCTTCGCTCCAAAATCTCTAATAAATCTTGCATGAGTAGATATTCCGCCCCCTCCATGGTGACAGCATGGATAGAAGTGAGGGGTGGCTCATCGCTCGTTGGCATCTCATCAAGGTAGGGAGGTGGGTGCACAATGGCTAAGCTCAGTGTGATGCCTCTACACTCGGATCGAGAAAAATCTCCTCATTTTCCCTCTCAAAATACTCTAGCTGTAGCCAAGAGGGTACATCGATGTCTTTGTCATTGTCCTCTTGCACCTCAATGCACAAAATATATATGGCCAAGGATGTATCATGCTCGATGATATCCATCATGGCGTGGTCCTAGGACAAGGTGGGTGTTGCTCTAGTGCAAAGATGTTGCCCAACCTGCACCAAGGCTCGATTTATCACCTTTGCATGGCTCAATCTAGCACGTAGACTATACAAGAAATCTATGGGAATCCACCTAAGAATAGAGTCCGAGGAATAGAGCAAGTGAGAGGGTTTGCCGCATCACAAAATGTTACCACTATACTAGAGCTAGGGTCTACAGCCAAAAGTGAGCTCTCTAGACTTAAGGTCACACAAAACCTAGGGTATATCTAGTCTCCTATGTGTGTGTAGCATATGGAGCTAATCCATGTAACGAATGCGGGAGTGGTAGCCATGGCACACAAAGAGAGAAGGGAGGAGAGCACATGTAGGGAAGTAGAGAATGAAAGTGAAAATAAGTTTGGAGTTATAGCTTTTATGTATTTAGGGTTTTAAATAAAGGTTCTTATAGATTTTTTAACCCTAAAGTTTCAAATTAAAACTCTTACCTTATTTTCTTTATTTCAATACTGTAAAGTCACCGTTAAAATTACTTATACAAACAAATGCTTCATTCTACATTATTATATCCTCGAATATGCTTGGGGATCACTGAGTATATTCAAGTCCAACTATAGAAAATATATACTTTTTTAAAGAAAACAAATCTAAAATATATTCAAAATCCCTTTGGATCAAATTTAATGTTTAAATTTAAGAAATGAGTAGAAGAGATGAGCTACAATATATCATTATGCAAAGACAATATTTCATAGATTATAAAACTCCAGCCTATAATTTCATTATGATTTTAACAAGAGGGATTGACTAATTACAATATGTATTATCGCACACTTGGATCACAATAAACTAAGATTATTAAAATTGAAAGTACTCACAAGTTTAAGAAAGGTTTGTATTCATTCTTATTTAAAAAATTTACAAGGATTCCACTATCTCAAGGATATGTAGAGAAGCACATTGTTTATATGTCATGGATTGCTCACTACAAGTCCTGACTTTTCTATTATCTAACTTGAAATAGAAGTTGTAGAGGGGCTCATTGGACATTAATTGGATTTCTTGTCTTAAAAAAGAAATGGGTCAATGACTCTATGTACTAACCACAAAAGAATTATGGCCATTTCACAAGATAACCACATCTATGAGAGCTATATGTGTCTCATCTCAGGTATCTTGATTCTAGCTGATCCACTCCTCTCGCAAAAGTTGTCATCTTCTATATCGAAAGTGAATGTATAGAGTTTATCTAGCAATAAAATACTTGTAATAAAAATAAAAATAATGGTAAGTAAATGTAACTAACACAACAATTCATCTAAGCAAGACCTACATCAATTAAATCAAGGCATGTAAGGTAGTAAAAAATATTTACCTGAATGTGAGATTAGATTGGTTGACCATACACTCAATTATCCCATAAAAAATGTG
Organism: Lygodium microphyllum; assembly: GCF_053477565.2. Taxonomy (NCBI): domain Eukaryota; kingdom Viridiplantae; phylum Streptophyta; class Polypodiopsida; order Schizaeales; family Lygodiaceae; genus Lygodium; species Lygodium microphyllum. Next base: position 119,948,186 of record NC_141164.1, on the reverse strand, counting down.
TTCTTTTGACTTGCCAAGACTCACCCAATAGCTAACTCATCCATTCCTCGACTTGACACTTGCATTGATAAGTAATCTTTGTTTTCTTCAGAACATCATATGAACCAAACAAATGTGTAAACAATGAGAATGGAATAAACCAACTAAGATGCACATCTTTAGAGCTTGTGGTGGGTTTCATAGCACTATTGTTGTTAGAATTTATCTTGGATTTACATGCTCCTGACAATTCCAAGCTACCAATCAACCATTCACCACTAGATAGTGGCAACAATGGGACATGTTGCAATCTCTGGCTTTCTACTACATACAATGAATTATAAAAAAGATATTTTGAATTGCAAGTTGACTTGCAGAGTTATTATCATAGATCAAAGAACATATGCCTTCATGCCAAACATGTATCTTGTTGCTTAAACATTCCACATTTTGCCATTCATGCAAAGTCAATGGTTATAGAGTTGTTAGTAAAATAAGATTGAATTAGAACACTAAAAATATTTTTAAAAACTCTGATGCAAAAGAATAAACAATGATAAAATTTAAAAACTTACTATTTAGTTTATTATTTTGCAATGTAGTTCTCATCGTGTACAGAGATTTGTTTGTGCATATAAACATGTTGGATCAACACTTTTGTTACTATACTTGTTCCATTAAACACTTTTTCGAACTCTAAAATTCTATCTTTCTAATATTTGTTGGGGTTTGCAACATCCTTGCACCTGACCTTGAAACTCCCTCGAGTACTTGGGTGCATCAAAATTCAATCCAACTTATAGTACTTATCACAAATCCAATTACCGCCACTATCTTTCCTATTAAAGACCTCCACTACAAGTATGTTATTGATGTTTTTCCTCCATGAAGACATTTGTAATAACCAAATAGAAAAGTTACCTATCAACATATGTATAATTTGTAAATTTTCTCTCCAAATGAAATAAAATTTAAATGGAGAATTTTTTTAAAAAAAACATTGTACATGTAATTATTTTCACAAAGAAGCCCAAAGATGTTGAACAAGAAGTTGATAGCTTATAACAAGGCCATTGTTCCTTCACAGACAAATTCCTAGAGTACAAAAACAAAAGAAATATCGGGTCAAAGCATACATATAACTCACATAGGCTTTGTCCAAATGAGTTGAAACTTAACCATGGAGCAACAGAAAAAAATGACAATATACATGTGGCTCTCTTTGCAAAGAAGCCCAAAGATGTTGAAGAAGTTGAGTTTTTAAAAATTCATTGTTCTTCACCCTTGGAGATTCTTGGAGTGCAAAAACAAAGGAAAGCTTAGTATGCATATAACTTGCATACATTTTGTCCAAACGATATAAAATTTAACTATGGTGCAATAAAAAAACAAGACAGCATACATGTAACTTTATTTATAGAGAAACCTTAAGATGTTGAAGAAGAATTTGAGTATTCAAAATATCATTTTTCTTGACTGTAAGAGACTCCTAGAGTACCAAAACAAAAGAAATTACATGTTAGAGAATGCACATAGCTTACACAAGTTTTGTCCAAACGAGATAAAACTTCACCATAGAACATCCATGGAAGAGAATAATATACCTGTAAAGTTTTGTGAAGAAAGTATTAGGGCTTTGGTAGAACAAGATATGCTCTCATAAAACATGTGAAACTCACTCTGTGTTTATGTAGAGGAAATGAAATTTCACAAGGTTACAGATAGGGCAAGCAACAACGAGGCTGTAAAATTTCATCTAGAAAGAGAAGCCAGGAAAGAGATATGATAAATTTGAGTTCCGCCTAAGAAAGAGGGGGAAACTGAAAAGGGGAGGATTGAAAATTCAAACATAAAAATTTAAGAAAATGAAAATTCGATCACAAACTTCTAGAAAGTGACACCATTGTTTTCCCCTTATTTATTGTTGAGGAAAGATTGGGGCCAAGATATGGCTAGAAGATCCATGTTACATGAATCTGGAATCCTAGTTCTCTCATTGGTTAGGCCTATATTTGTTTATTCACTCCATAAGGAGCAAAAAAGAGTATCCATATTTATCCTAATGAGAGGAAGAGAGAGAGATCAAAGGTGGAAAGAGAAATAGAGAGGGGAGGAGGGATAAAAATAGAAAGGGGAAGAGAGAAGGAAGGCTAAGGGAGAGAGACAATGAGAGAAACAAAAGCATATTGTTTGTCATAACATAGATGAAATGAGCAATGATGATGGCTCCAACACTCAAGATTGTGAGGCATATCTCAATCAACATGTCCCATGCCCTTACACTCAGTGTAAGTTAGTAATTCGACAAAAACATCACTTGTTTATAGACTATATGCAATATTTTGATGAGTTTTAATAAAAAATTATTGACCAAGAAATATTGAACTTTGACTTAACGATAAGAAAAGGATGTATCAATCATGCTTTACATTCAAACTATAATTGAATGTCATATACAATAATATTGGATGTGTCTTAGAAATATTTGCAGAGAGGTGACATTCCATCCTAAGGAATGCACCTATTGTGGCCCATAGGAAGAGTTTGTGGGAGTGAAAATGGATAGAGTGCCTGAGCCAATAGACCCATTAGATGACATGCCACTAACTACAACCTTGATAGTAGAAGAGATAGTGAGCCTTTCGGATATTTCTTCAATTTTGGAGCCTGAGATAGAGGCAATGATCGATGCATTTCTATCCATGGATGCTAGGTCATCTGATCTATTGAGAGAGAAGGCATCCATAACACTGTATGATGGGTGTCAAGTATATCGCTTAAAGACCCTACTTGTGCTCTTAAGTGTATAGGCAAAGTACGAATGGAGCGATGTGAGTGTGGCCGAGTTGTTTAGGTACATACTACACTCCTTTGTCTTTGACTCCATTATAAGAATGATTTTTTTTTTTGAAGATGCTTGGATTTTTTTCAAGTTGCTGAAATATCACATACTACCTAGCCGCTAGAAATACCTTGTTTGAGTCTTGTGATGATGCTCAACTAGTGTTATAGAAGCTTGGTATAGACTACAACAATATTCATACATGTATCAAACGATTGTCTACTATTTTAGGGAGATTAGGAGGCTATAGAGACATGCCTAAAGTGTAGTGCTCACAAGTATTGATAGGACTTGCAAGGACATCCGTCTCTCAAAAGGTTTTTAAACACTTTCCACTTGTATTGCATATCTATCACATGTTTTGCGTGTTGAGCATGGCAAGCTTGACAACATGGTATGTGAAAAATGCATTCGCAAATGGAGTCCAATGAATATCAGCTAATTCATGAGCATAGAGTCACATTGACTCCACCTTTACATGCTTTGCATGAGATCCAAGGAATCTTCGACTCGACCATGCTGTGGATCGTGTGAACCCATTCAGTCTCTACTCAACTTCTTATGTGTGGCTAGTAGTCCTTATAAACTACAATATTCTACCATGGATTTCTCCGAAGAAGGGATACCTAATCCTTATCTTTCTTGTTCCTTGGTGCTATAAAGTCAAGAACATGGACATCCATCTCCATACATTAGTTGATGAGCTCAATATTTTATGGGAAGAGGAGATTGTTGTGGAAGAAATGAGAAAGCATATTGATAGGTGGTCCATTAATATGCGAGCCATTCTTATGTGGGAAATTTTTGGATTTCAAGAGTGCTCCAATAAATGAGCTTCTATTTTCATTGCTAATATCTAACATGGCTCGTTTATATTTGTGTTGACTAGATAAGGATATTGTAACAAATCTCGTTACCTTAGGTTATCATGCATGTCCATTGCGTGGACCACATTTAGGCTCTCGAAGGTTGTAGACCATGAAGAAGATGGTATATTAGGGGCATGTTGCTTTCTTGTTGGAGGGCCATGAATTGATAGCATGTTTTCTTAGACAACCTCCAATATGAATGAATGCGCAAAGCTGGTTTAGGGTTTAGGTCCACGAGGAGTTGCTTCCAAGTGGAATGTGACGATTCTTAGTTTTCTATGAGTTGCCATATTAGGCCTACTTACAAATCAACCATCTATTGGATCCCACGCACATTTTCAAGAATATGGAAAGCTTATTGTGGGACCATATCACAAGAAAGAGAGACATTATAGGGGCATCGATGGATTTGAAGGAGATAGACAAGATGGAGGTGCTTTGGCCACAATCAAGCTCTGATGGTCATATGCAACTACCTCATGCTTCTTGGGTCTTGTCTACTAAACAAGAGCACATGCCAAAGTAAATTTTTAGGTCTACTTGCACTCCGATGGATATGATATGTTCTCTCACATCTACTTATTCTAAAGATGACTAACTGACACGACTAAAATCCCATGATTGGCATAAGATATGTTAATTTTGTCCCAACCTTGATAGTAAGTACAATCAGTATTTTACTATTTTGTATCGATTTTATATTCATAATGCTTTAAATTTTTGGCAATTCATACTACCGATATTGATTGTGGGGTGTCTCACTCCAGAGATACATTTGGGAATTGGAAGAGACTCAAGTAGGAAGCCAGAGACTCTCTAGGGCAATGGCTGGCGGCAACAGGAGGAGGCAACATGGGTACGAATGGAAGCAAGGGTCATGCATCATCTAGGAAGTGAGAGATGTAGAACTTATTTGAAGGCTTCTTTTACATTTTCTTTTGGTTGTATTCACTTTCTTATTTGGAATACTACTTGTAATAATAAATCTTATTTCTAACAATACTACTTTATTTTTCTTGTAGCACTTGATCATAAACCGTGATCCTACAAGTTTGGAGACTTGAAATACAGAGAGATGGTCTCACTATACTTATCAATAGATTACATATGTGTGGCATCTCAGTAAATCATGCATGTTTCTTATTTTTAGTTATTAGTCTTTTTGTGATACATTATGTATTATGAATTAATCTCTAGTTGTTTATATTACACAGTCCATTCGACGCTCCATTACATTACAACGATCTATTAGATGGTAAGGAGTTGTAGCAGTCGCTTGGATTCATGGAGTGCACATCCTTTTCTTTTTTGGCCCTATGATCCATGTAGGTTCTTTCTATGTAGCTTTCCTTGGATATATTTCTCATCCTTTGTATGGACTCACATTTTGCGATATTTATACATACATTTTCCTATCTGTCTTGGACTCTCCTCTCTATCATTCCATGTAGTTCTATGAGTTATCATTATCGGTATTGTATTTATTTGAATATTGAATCAATGACTCTTTTTTTCTAGCATCTCATGATGTGTGTATTTCAATGAGAATTATGTAGCTAATTTATAATTTATTTATGAAACATTGTTTAGTACATGGGACTAGAAGGGTGGTAGGGTAGCATACCCTACTACCCTTCTTTTTCCTCTATAACTCTCGCTATTAGCCTTCGCAAATTTATTCTGCATGTCACTATTTGTTTCAGTAACTGCGTCAGAAGTTGACATTATTTTATGATGCAAATAGTGTTGTATCTGTAGAAATGTATGTATCAACAATTTTAGTGATGACAATGGTATTTTTTAATGAATATTTTCATCACTTTAGACATCAGTATATGGCATATATCTTGTAGTGAAAATACTCAAAACCTTGATTACTCTCACCATAGAGCTTTAATAGATATAGAAATTTACCATAATGGAAAAGAGATGGAAAGTGATTTACTATTAAATTTTTGGATCAAAATAAATTTTTGGTTTTTTTTTTTAAATCCAAAAAGGGGAGAGAAAAAAGTACGAGGATAGAGATACTCAAAATTTATGCACTATTCATATCTCCTATTTTCTAATCTCCCACTATACTTTGTTAAATCAAAAACCCAAGATTTGGAGAAAATTTGTTTAGACCTCAATGGATGACAACATTCAACCTTTCTATTGGATAATCCAAAATAGTCACCTCTTAAACCATAATATTTTTAACGGTCCATCAGTAAAAAATAAACATATGAACTATTAGTTGGAACATCAATCAAATTGATATATAAATATCAATTAATAATAAAATATTATTTAAAATTTAAATTATTTATCTATATAATGAATTTAGTAAATCTAATATGAAGAACAACTATGAAATACCCAAAAATTTTAAAAATTATTCTTAAATTATTAAGATAAATTTTGATATAAAAAAGTTATGCTTATTTCTAGTTTTATATTCATGTAAATTTTCTTTACATGAGGTAGAAATGACAATAAGTTTATAAATAATTAATTAATTAAAATTAATAAATAATCATGTGTGTGTGTGTGTGTGTGTGTGTGTGTGTGTGTGTGTGTGTGTGTGTGTGTGTGTGTGTGTGTGTGTGTGTACGAATAGGTTTATATATCTATCTCAATCATGATACAACAAAAGTAGATATGAGTCATATTAAAAAGTAGGCATAACTCAAAGAAAAATAATTAAATAGAATATACTTGAGAAAGACTATAAATTTGTTATAGATTGTAAACTATATAACAATTGAAAATTTTGATGTGATAAACAATTGTGAGACATCTTTAAAATTTTAAAAATTTATTGATGTACTATAAGGAAATGGGGCCATTTTGATAGATGATAGCGATGCCTTTTTTCAGCATCCCTATTTTCATCGCTATGATCATCAATATTAGTGTCGCTAAGCAATGATGGTAATACCAACACACATTTCGATGTCATATAGCTACACATCAAGTGAAGGAAAAGCAAGAGAAAGATATTCATACAAGTATTTTAGATGTATGCTTATATGGAAAATTTAATCAAGATGCAAACAAGATGTTTTAGGTTCACCACTTATCTTGGAAATAGTTTGAATATCTATTATTAAGTTCTAATAACTTAATGAGAAGTTTGGTTGGATCTATAGACACATGCAAGGACTTATTTAGAGTAGTATAAGTCATCCAAGGCCAAAAATATAAAAAAGTGATTTTAACTATTTTCAAAAGCTTTTTGCAATTCCACATGCATTGACTTGTAGATCAGCTTTCTTTCATTTGATTTGAGTACTTTTGATGACCATATTTGGAGTTTTTATGGCAAAGTTATGACTGAAACAAGTGGCAAACAAGCTAGTCTACACAAAAACAAAAACAAAAACATGAAAAAGTAAAAAGCAAGGCATTGAAGGCAAAAGTCTATGTTTTTAGAATGAAAAGTAAAGTAATGAACTCTTATATAATATGTATAGATTGATATATGAAGGTTTGGAAAATCATAGAAGTAATCTACTATTGTACTATAGAGAGTTGAAGTAAATCTACCACCTCCTAGGTGCCTTTAGCACAAAAGGGCTTTCCCAAGAGTACATAGTTTGAAAAATTTTGCAGAAAGAGATACCTATTGTTGCAAATGTTAAAGAGCATTGAATTTTCATTGTATTGTGGGTGGCAAAGAATTTACAAGTTGCATAGTGTGGTCAAGCTATCATCTTGATACAATTTAGTCCGAGCCATTGCCTTGGATATAGAGATTGTAACTTGTGTGTACTATAATGTATAGAGTTTTCTTCAAGAGTTTATTTAGTATCTTTTGGTTTCATTTTGATTATTTCACCTCTTTTGTCTTATCTCTTAAACCCCAGTGGTTAGTGGCTTGATACATAACCCTCCCCACGATATGTGGTGAATCTTGCATGAAATGCCACATTCAAACTTGACAAGATGGGAGATCATATGCACGTAGATGATGATCTTGACAACCCCAAAGACTTCAAGAACTTCATGAGGATCTATGAGATATTCAGGAAGAAGCTATGACATGCTTTGAAGAGGGTCATAGTAGAAATCAAGAAATTTCACGAATGAAATATTACTAGATTTCTCCATGTTTCTGTAGAAAAGCTTTGAGATAGCTAGGGTTACAACTAAAGAGATGCCAATGTATTTTGATAGAGTTTTGGCTTATGAGATATGGACCAAAGTAAATATAATTTATATAAAGCACATGACTACATGGGCTACTTTCAGGAGAGCTCTAAAATACGAATTTTATTTTGAAGATGTAGATCATGTAATGAAGATTTCCTAGAGTTGGTTTCCAAACTTGGAAAGGGAATTTCCACTCCAAATGAACAAAGGGTTTTTGAGAAAAAGTACAATAAATTTTATATATATATATATATATATATATATATATATATATATAATACATATATATACATATATATACATATGTATGTATGTATGTATGTATAGTGCTATAGAGCAATTAACACTTGAGAGAGAGAAAGTCTTACTTTTCTTACAGGCTACAGATTTGCCATTATAGACTCAATCAAAAGAGCTTCTTAAAGATGATGCTATAGAGAGTGACTTGAACATTGATTGGGAGGATGTCTAAGAAGCAAATTCAAAATTGGTAAAGAGGAAAATATGACATGATTAGTTAATGGGTCCGAGGACTATGGCTACCCTTGCACTACCTTAGCATTTACCTAGGCTATAGCATCTTGTATTTACTTCTACACTAACAAAGGATGATACCATGGATGAGCTTGTGAAGAGTATAAGAGATATGTACATAGAATTGGCAAAGCTAAAATATCCTAGGAGAACTACTCCTTTGTAGACAACACCAAGTATGACGACAAGGACTGTGAAGCCTACAAAGATGCCATGAGAAAAAATATGATTTTCTAGAAGGATGGGAAGATTTGTACCAATGAGGTAGGTCTATCTATTTCCACGAGATTTGGAAAGGGAAAATTATGGAATATTTTAGAGGATTTATCTCTACACACTTCATGCAAATTGAGAAAAAGTCTGAAGATAAAAAGATAGAAAGTTGGACCAATGCCATGTAGACTATATAAAATGGAAAGGTGCCTTAGATAGAGTTAACGAGTACATGAGAGACTATTAGAGCTCAAACTCAAAGAGAATCTCCTATAGAAACCTGTTCAATATATGATTTGGTTAAAACATGGAATAGAGAAGTAATTGTAGAAGCTAAGAGAAAGTGAGATAAAGGGGACCCTAACATTTCAAAGAAAGTAACTAGAAGGGGTAAGAAGTCTACACCTCTTGCTAAAATTGGACTAGAGTAGTATATGGTGCGAGGTTTATAACAAAAGGAGAGAAAGAAGAACATAAAGAGCAAAAAGAAGAGTAGAAAGAGCAAAAGAAACTAAAATACCAAAAAGAAGAGCATGAAAAACAAAAGGAACTAAAAGACCAAAAAGAAGAGCACGAAAAATAAAAGTTAAAAATCAAGACACTTAATAGATGGTATTCAAGTTACACTAGCAAAGTATGATAAACATACTTTATATGAGGATGCAGATATGCTAGAGAGGATGCAAGTGCATACTAATGATGCTATGATAACAAGTGTAGATGCTACAGTGCTTGTGAATGCAAATGAAACATTGATCATCCATACAACTATGATATTAGGTAAGGGAAAGAAGAAGAAGAAGAAGAAGAGTAGAAAGAGCAAAAAGAAGAGCAGGAAAAACAAAAGTTAAAAACCAAGACACTTAATAGAGGGTATTAGAGTTACACTGGAAAACTATGATACACATACTTTACATGAGGATGTGGATATGCTAGAGAGGATGCAAGTGCATACCAATGATGTTATGATAACAAGTGTAGATGTTATAATGCTTGTGAATGCAAATGAAACATTCATCATCCATGCAACTATGGTATTGGGTAAGGGTGCACAAGATTCATATGCTTTATTAGATGATGTAGATATGTTCTCTACCTATTCTTCAACAATACAAGTAATGGATATAGTGGGAGTAGTGGCTCAAGATATAATGGGAATGAACACTTTGATTGATGATAATGATGAATTATTTATTGATGGTAATATGTCAAAAATGTCACAAGAAATTGAAGTGGACCTTTATGTAAAAGTCCACGTGGGAAATAATTGATTGGGCTTTTGAAAATTTTTATTATTATTTATTTCCCCCCCTTATCCCTCCAGTCGACGGACGAGCTGGAGGGGGGAGGGGAATAGAAGGAGTTACGAAGCTCCTTGGTGGAGCTTGTGGAGGGAGGGAGGGCATGCGTGTCGACACGCAGGAGGAGAAGATCCCCCTCCCTCCACTATTTAAACGAGGGGAGGGGAGGGGCCGCAGGACAGAGAATGCTGGGGGGGGGGGGGGGGCCGTGAGAAGAAATCGAACGCCACTGACAAAGGTCATAACGCTGTGAGAGAGAGGGGAAGGGACGCTGTTGATTGGCCGCCAGGCAGCAGTTAGGAGTCGCCGTCGAGGGAGGGAGGAGCCGCCTCCACTTCGCCGTAAGGACGGACGGCCATAACCACCCCCCCCCCAAAGCTTCTGGAAGCTTGGAAGCTTCCAAAGGGGGGGCCTCTTTAAACCCCCTTCCTATACCCTACTACCCCCTTTGTATTTTTCCCCCCCAGGTTTAAAATCCCTTAAGCCCCCTTCCATCCCCCCCTCCCCCGTGCTAAAACCCTTTCCCCTAGATTTCAAAAAACTTTCACCCCCTCCTTGTACTGTATGAAGCCCTTTTAACCCCCATATCTAAAACCCCTTTCCATGGGTATTAGACCCCCCCCCCCTCTGCCGGGTTTTAAAAATCCCTTAAGTCCCCTTTCACCCTCATACTAAAACCCCTTTTTCTTTCACTTGGAGTCACTTCCCCTCATGAGCACAAAGGCCTTAAGGGTCTTATTACTTCTTTACCTGTGTATAATCCCTAAAAGGCCTATTCCCTTGGCTTTGGAATCACCCCCTGCCTGTGGCCTCTTAAAAGCTCTTCTCCCGTGATTACCCCTTAAGCCTTTACCTTGGCATCAAAAACCTTTCACCCTCCCCCCATGTGTAAGCCCCCATAAGCCCTTTTTCTCCAAGTTTGACCTAAGGGTCCTTAGACCCTTACTTATAATCTTTACGGCTGTTATTTTTCCTTAAAGCTCTCCTACATCTTGTGTCTTCTCCACACCTTGTTATTTCCGTTCGTGCGAGCTTACAAAGGCCATTAAGCCTTCCCCATGGCTTCAATGGGTCTTAGTTGTAAAATTTTCTAAAAATACCCTTTTCAATTCCCGAATTCAAGGAGGGAACCTTCCAAAAACTACTTTGACGAACGGTGCAAGGAGCGACGGTGGAGTTCTAAGGAGAAGTTGTAAAGCTGCTTCCACGTTCGACGGACCACACTTGCGATGCCTCCTAAGAAAGTCCAAGGCGTAGCCGCGGGAGGGTCATCTCCCGGTATCCATGTGGATATCTCACCTCAAAGCCAGGTTTTCTTCTTGATGTTAATTCGGGTTTTAGTCAATCATGCAAAGAAAAATTGTTAAGGAAATATATATATTTGTTCAAATTAATTCTAACGAAGGAGTTAGCTTATGAATGACAATGTATACAAATTAGCTTTCTTCAAATTGCATCAAGCATTATAAAATAATAGGCAATACTATCCATTTACTATAGTATTATAGTCCTAAAATGAAGAAATTATATCTTGCTCCATTAGTCATGTTCCTTTCGCAACGAATCATGGTAAAATGGCTAAATTCATGAAAGGCTTCTTTCGATGCTCAAATTACTAGGGAGTTATCTTTGCTAATTGCACATCTTAGCAACTGTTGTTATTTGGCATGAGTTCATCTTTAAAAAACGGAAGTTAGATGTTAGGAATTAACATGTATAAAAATTAGATATACGAACTCATTTGGAAAGAAAATGTAGTGGGGAATTGCTGGATGACACTCTATTAACACTTTTCCCCTGCTATTTGAGGACTTGGAACTAATAAAGTGTGTATACACAAATTCCTCAGCTATGCCTTTTGTCCCAAGGAGTATTGTCATCTTTGTATCATCTTAGCATTATGCTATATGTCAAATTAAATTGTATTGATTAAGAAGGTTAATTGTCACAAGGATAGTAAAACCATGACAAGACAAGTGAGATTACCTTCCAAAAGATAACCGAATCAATCTAAACATAGAAACATGCATACCCTAAACACTTGATTACTTTCCTTACCATAGGGACAATAAATTCATAAAGATAAGAAACTAGGGTTTGTCCATAAGGTTCTTAAATAAAGAAACCCTAGACCTATACTACGTCAACTTAAGGAATCTAAACAGATTATTCCATCGTCGGACTTGTGCAACATGTATGAAATCATTTTGTGATTGATTCACAAGGAGAAAAGGGAAAAACCCTCTACAAGGACGACAGATCCTTACGCAAGTTATCTTGCAAAAAGACGTAGTTTTGGATATCCTTCTAAGTAAGGAAAGTTGTAAAATAGGAACTATTGTCAGAATGCACTATCTAAGGTACCTTAGGGTTAACCAAGTTGGGTATACCCTACACCCAAATATAAGGGATCTTGCCAAGTTTACAAGACATCTTGAGAACGACTGCTGATACACTCAAAAAGGAAAGAACACTTCCTTAGCAGTTTGCCATACAACTGGGTTGATTAATGGAAATGTTTGTGCTTGCTAGAGATTTTAGGCCTCTGTTTGAATTATGAATTATAAATTAGACAAGTACCTATACTTCAAGTTAAAGGCCTGAAGGGAGAGGCAGCTTCAGTTACCCCCGACTGCCTGCCTGACCCTAACCAAGGGGGTTGTTGACCGCACCGGGAATGTGGACCGAACCCGCCGCGAGAGGTCTCTCCGTTGAGTTCTACTTGGAGCAGGAGGATGCTTGGGTGCTAGGGGGGGCTCTGGCCGTAAATTCCTCGCCTTCCGGGTCCTGCACAAGAGGCTAACGTGACTCGGGACTGGATCCCGAGGTCCGCATACTAGTTGACGGGCGGAAGCTTGGAATAGTGATCCCTGGGGATTACTTGTTAGCCTCCAGGCAGATTATGGATAAGCCTACAGGCGGAACTTCTTGTAATTCAAAAATAAAATGATGAGATGTTAAAAGAGATTGCTTGATATTGTTTTTATATGTCACGTGATAAGATTACGTGAAGGAACCAGTGCTTAAACAAGATTAATTAAAGAAGCTGATTGTTATATGTCAAATTAATGTGTTAGATAATTACATAACTAAAACAAACCGACGAAAGTGCGGAGGATGGGCCATGGGTCCGTCCTACGGTTGGGTGGTCCCGGTTAGCCGGGAACTTTTCTCAAAAATCTCGAGGAACAGCGGAATGATCATCATCATCAAAAAGAATAACGAGAATGATGACCTAGAGTTACGTCTTACCCGATTTACGTTGTTTTAGGGGAACGGAATGGGACTAGGTCTTATGGTAGAGAGGTTGAGCTTTGCATCCCTCTCGTTTCCCATTTTCCTTGAACCAAGTGCAGCGTGAATCCGCTTCGGACCTGGCATTTCTGCGAAAAGTAGTTCGCTCGGGTCTGACGCTAGTTGCTGTTAGCTAGTGACCCATTAGGAAAACCCTAATTCCGGTCAATCCTAAGTGGGAACGGCCAGGATACTTCCGCTACGTGGCAGACGCGGGAGGAACTAGATCGCAAAACCCATAACATTCCATGGGAGTGTCGAGTGGAGCTTTCTAGACATCCTTTCCAATGGACTGCTAAGACGTGTCCTGAATGATACTAGGGGACACGTTACACTTTAAACTTGGCAAACTCCTTATGTTCCTGAGCATGATATACAATTTGTTTGGACTAGAAAGGAGTGTTTAGGTTGTATGTATGATTTATTTGGTGATTATCAAGTAGCAATTTGACCAAAGAGGAGAAAAACTTTGAGTTGATAGTTGATCTTGAAGATGACTATGAGCAAAGGTGGTGGTACATGCCAGAGGATAAGTAGGTTTAGAGGTAGTGGATGTCGTATGGCTACACATCTAATGAAGGAAAAACAAGATAAAGACATGTATATAAGAATTTTAGATGTATGCTTATGAAAGATTTAATGTGATGTGAACAGGATTTTCTAGGTTTAGAATTGGTCTCCAAAATAGTCCAAATATTCATTATTAAGTTTTAATAAAAGTTTGGGTGGATCTAGATATATGCAAGGATTTATCATAAGTGGTACAAGTCGTCCAAGCCTAAACATGTTAAAAAGTGATGATTTTGTATTTTTTTCTATTCTAAGAAGATTTTCACAATTCTACTTGCATGCCTTGTAGATAACATTTGTTATGTCCAACTTGAGTACCTAGACAACCATATTGGGAGTCTATATGACAAAGTTATGGCAAAAACAAGTTGTGAACTAGCTCAATGCCTACACAAAAACAAAAATGAAAATAGGAAAAAGTAAAAAGCAAGGCATAGAAGGCAAAAGTCTATGTTTTTAGCATGAAAACAAGGCAATGAAATTCTATATAGGATGCATATATTGATAAATGAAGATTTGGGTAATCAAAAGAGCTATCTTATGGAGAGATTTTCCAAAGTGATTATACCACTTGAGGATGCCTTTTGCCTAGAAAAGCTTGTGTAAGTACTAAATTTGGGACAAATTTATATGAAGACATAACTAGTGCTATAGATTTAAAATTAGAAGAGTTCTACTATTATAAGAAAGTATTTTTCATAGGATTTTGACAAGAAGAGAAAAGGTACATCTAGGTTGTCTATTCTGCATTCTTGGTTAGGACTAAAGCAATGCATCTCATTGTATTGCTGTAGAAAAGAGTTTAAAGGTTGTATATCATCGTCAAGATATTGTCTTGATAGAGCTTTGTCCAAGCCATTGTCTTTGATATAGAGTTTATAGACTCCTGTGTGTGCTAATATAGTGTAGAGAGTTTTCTTCAAGAGTTTATTCAATATCCTTTGGTTTTATCTTAAAATACTCACCTCTCCTATCATTTTTCTTGAAATCCCTATGGTTTGTGGCTTGATACATACCTCCCCAATATTGGTGAACCTGATTTGAAAAGCCACATTCATGATCAATAATATAAGACACTATATATATATGATGTTGTTAGACCCATAGACTTCACGCACTTCATGATGACCTATTAGATGTTCAAACAAGAAGAAGTAGTGATCAATGCTTTGGAAAAGGTCATGAGTGATAGAAGTCAAGAAATTCAAGGAATGAAAGGTTACCATATTTGTCTATATTAAGGTAAAAACGCTTGAGATGGAAAGGATATTGATGGAAGAGATGCCAACATATTTTGATAGAGTTATGCCCTATGAGCTACAAACCACAATAAATGCAATTTATGCAAAGCATGGGACTACATGGGATACTTTCAAGAGTTTTCTAAAAGATGAACTTTATCTTGAAGATGCAAATCTTGTGACAGAGAAATCTTTCCTAGAGTGGAATTTCAAACTCAGAAGGGGATTTCCACTCCGAAGCTAAAAAGGGTTTTTTAGCAAAAGTATGAGTAGTTGAGCGCTATAAAGTAGCTAATACTTAAGATATAGAAGGTGGAGGAAAAGAAGACGTGAGCATTTGATGGGTTGAGATGAGCCTTTCCTTAGGCCACAACCTCCTATATGTACTTTTGTGCCCAAAAGGGATGATGGCATGGATGAGCTTGTGAAGAATATGAGAGATCTGCATATCAAATTGGCTAATTTGAAATATCTTGATAGAGATGCTCCTTTGCAGACTCCACCTAAGAGTGAATTTCTTCATAGATGTATGTGACGTGATAGTACCGAGTACAACCATAGGGACTGTGAAGCCTTTAGAGATTCTATGAAGAAAAATCTGATTTTTTGGAAGAATGGAAAGATTTGTGCATGTAAGATAGGTGTGCATGTTGTCAAAAACTTTGGAAAGGGTAGAATGTAGAAGATTTTTGAGGATTTGTCTGCGTGGAGGGACTCATATGCCACTATAGATACTGCAACTTATGGGATATATATTGAGAAGAGGTGTGAAGATAAAAAGACATAGAATTAGATCTCAGATTAGAAGGGAATCCCATATAGATACCAATTTAGTTTATGATTTGGTTAAAACATAGAATATAGAAGTGATAGTAGAAGAGAAGAGAAAGAGAGATAAAGTAAATCATGATATTTCAAAGAAACTAACTAGAGGGGATGTGAAGCCTACACCTCCTAGTAGTAGACATAGACCAAAGTAGTATATGGAGAGTGTACAGTAGAAAGAGAAAAAAGTACAAAAATAGAAAAAATAAGAGCATGAAAAAAAAGCAAAAATCAAGACACTTTTTAAAGGGTATTCCAGAGGATAATGTAGATACACTAGCAAAGTATGATACACATGCTTTACATGAGGCTGTAGATATATTAGAGATAAAAAAAGTACATATTGATGATGTTGTGAGTACAAGTGTAGATTCTCTAGTGCTTGTGAATGTGCCAAGTGAAATACTGATCATATACACACTTTCAGTATTGTGTGAGGGTACACAAGATACATGTGCTTTGATTAATGATTATGCTTGGAAAATGGATATAGAGTGACCATGATCATGGATGATGCTTTACCTAAAGATACATCTTTATCTAATGATATTATAGACTCAAAGGTAGTAGAAGATGTGTTGCTTGAGGATAATATATATGTTGTGTCTGATGATGTGGATATATTCTCTACCTATGCTCTAGCAATACAAGTAGTGGATGTAGTGAAAATAGTAACTCGTGATACAAAGGAAATGAATGCTTTGATTGATGATGATGATTATGATAAATTGGTTATCGATGGTAAGATATCAAAAAGTTCATAAGAGATTTTAATCGAGGATGAAAACTATGTATGATATATTCAGTTTTATGGTCTAGGTGATTTATTTCAAGAGGATGACCTATTTGACATAGTGGAGTGGACCTTTGAACTTGGCGGACTTCGTGTGTTGATAAGCATAACATATGGTTGTTTGGACTAGGTAGGAGTGTTTGGGTTATATATATAATTTATTGGGTGATTATCAAGTGGCCATTTGATGTAGGAGGAAAAAAACCTTGAGTTGATAGTTTATCTTGGATATGATAATGAGTAGCAGTGGCACATGCCAAAGGTTATGCAAGTTTGGAGGGGGTGGATATCATGTGGCTATATGTTTAGTGAAGGAAAAAAGAGAAAGATATCTATACAAGCATTTTAGATATATGCTTATGGAAGATTTATTCAAGATGCAAACAAGATTTTCAAATCTTAGAACTGATCTTTGAAATAGTCATTTGAATATCTATTATTAAATTCTAGTGACTTAATGAGAAGTTAGGGTGAATCTAGATATATTCTAGGACTTATCGTAGATAATACAAGTCGTCCAAGCCAAAAAACGTCAAAAAGTGATAGTTTTTATGAAAATTTGCATTTTCAACTATTCCAAGAATATTTTTTCATTTTTTGCTGCCTTGTAGAGTAGGTATGTTAGGTTCAATTTGAGTACTTGGAAGACCATATTCAAAGTTTCTATGACAAAGTTATGAACAAAACAAGTTGTTGCTAGTGCTTAAAGGCATACACAAAAACAAAAACAAAAATAGGAAAATGCAAAAAGTAATGCATTGAAGACAAAAGCCTATATTTTTAGCACAAAAAGAAAGGCAATGAACTTCTATATAAGATGAATAGATTGATATATAAAGACCTAGAAAATCATAGAAGTGATCTATTATTGTACTATAAAGAGCTCAAATAAATCTACTACTTCTTGAGTGGCTTTAGCCCAAAAAGGCTTACTCAAGAGTACTAAATTTGGAAAAACTTGCATGAAGAGATACCCACTCGTATAGGTATTAAAAATTATTGTACTTTCATCATATTGTCGATGGCAAAGAATATACAAGTTACTTGACAAAGTTTAGTCTAAGCCACTACCTTAGACACAAAGTTTGTAACATGTGTGTGCTACTGTAGTGTATAGAATTTCTTCAAGAGTTTATTTGAATACCCCCCAATGTCGACACGCATTTTGACATGGATAGCAATACAAATAGCTATGGCATCTATGAAAAAAACAAGTATTGAACATAGAATACGGTAGTTTTATCATTGTAAATGAGCATAGATAGATAGATAGATAGATAGAGATATATATATATATATATATATGAAAATAGACAAGAGGAGAGAGAGGTGAGAAAACCAATAGCACACAAAGAAAAGCAATGTAGACTTGAGCACACAAAGAGATAGGAATGAAATCTTCTTCTTCTTCTTTCTTCTTTTTCCACACAAAAGAACTAAGTCTACAATATGATAAGAAATGGATATGAAAGAACCACAACATATGTACATGTGATCACTAAGTGTAAACCTGCTAATAAGGAAAGAAGAGACTACACAACGAATGTGCCATAACCAAGGATGGACTATGTGGGTATATTCCAACTATAGAGTCACTAGTATATCCTCATGTTAATGACCTAAAATACAAGTGAGTAATATCCCTCCACATCATCAAGGTGCATACTGGGTACCAACTCATTTAGAGCTTGAGTTCTCAACATTCCCCTTAGAGCTTAGTATGAACTCATAAACTCCAAGCATAGTCTTGAAGCATTGAAGCTTCTCACTTCCCAAGACCTTGGTAAAATTGTCAGAAGTTTAATCCTCTATACTAATATAAACCAAGTCAATATCACCTATTAGAACCCACTCTTCAATGAAATGGTAATGAATCTTTGTGTTTGGTCAACGCATGATACACTAGGGTCCTAGCTAATTGAATGCTACCAAGGTTATCATAATATATAATCATCTTCTTGCCCACTTACATCTTCAAATAACCAAGTAGCTTGCATAGCCAAGCATCAGGTAAGTCATTAGAGCCAAAAACGCTTCAAAAAAGGCACTTGTAAGAAAATGATTAAGTTGCTAATTAGTTGAGATTTTGGATGAATGAAAACACCAAATTTGGTTGCTCAAATGTGATTAATGAGAGAATATTGAATTCATCAAAGAGCTGAGCCATTAATTGTCCCTCAAGTTTAATTTATGTCAGGGTCACCTTTTCCGTCGTTTTTTGTCTTGGAACTTGGGAGAATTTGTATTTTCGAGAAATGTCCACCTAAATCACGATTTTCCTACTCCCGCGTCTTCTTTTCACACGCTCTTTCTCCATTCTCTTTCGCCATTCTCTTCTTTGTGCTCACTTTCTTATCATTGTGATTGTTGATCTACTAAAATGTTTAGCAACACATCTGCAAGTGATACAGATGCGAGCACATGAAAATACAAACTTACCATCCAACTAGAACCAATTTATTCATCTTGGAGAAGTATACAACATCGAGTACTAACAGATGAGATGGAGGCCAACAGATTGCGAACTCAAGGAAAGAAACATATAGATTTGTGGGTAGATTGAAATATTTATCCAAAGGATCCTTCAACAAGTAAACCTCCTAATTTTTTTAATATTCATGATTACGTGAGATATGTTGGGGAAGGTTATAATGGGATGCTTGGGTATTGTAAAAGGTTATACTCTGCATCTTACACATACATGGCTCAGATGAATGAAATGAGAAAAGCATTATTTATTGCACAAACAAGCATTTCTGAGCTTACAAATAAGATTGACGTTTTGGAAAATGCTAATAAGTCATTATAAGACAAGTTAGCACATTTAAAGAAAAATCCAATAGGATTAAGAGAGAGAAAGAGACCATTAAAAAATATAACTAGCTTGTGTGAGAGAGCAAAGAAAAGAAGATTGAATCTTGAAAAAAAATATGTCTCTAACATGTCGGGTATTAATATTCGAGAGAGTGAGGAGAAAATCAGTTTTTTAAAAGAGACCATGAATAAGAATGATATTTTAAGGATTCTTAGGTCACCTCAAAATATGGATTTGAGAGGCCCAACTCTCAAAGAATTAGTGAAGGACTTAAAGGACACAGTAAAACCAAACGAAATTGTAGAGACATGTGATACTGTGGACATTAGTCGAAAAGGTTATCGATCTATCTCAAGATTATGATTTAAAAATCTAAAATGTAATAAAATAACTGCATTTGGGTTACCTCGAGCCCTAAGAGTATCGATTGCAAGGACTGCCATGAATCGTAAGATTCCACAAGTTTTCGGGGAATACATTCATATTATAGTATCTATGCCATATGAAAAGACAAAAAGAAAATCTAGTTTTGAATACAATGTATTTAACAATATATGGGTTGATCTAAGAAGAGTGCAGATTGCAATGGTTCACATGTATAGACTCACGTTAGAGGAATGTCATGGTGTTTTAAAGTTTGCCTTGAAGTTAGATGAAGCATAGATTCAAAAAGGACAAAGGATGGAAAGAGTCAACATTTGCATCATGAACAAGGCATTGGAATATAGCAATGGTGGGGGTCAAGCACTAGTGCATAAGTTCCAGTCTGAGATGGAGATTTGGTGGATTGGTGTAGCACAGGTACCAATTGAGAATCATCAAACATTGAAATGGTTGTTTACTCATACATGTATTCCAAACATTATTAAGTCTCAAAGTGAAGGAGAAATTTTGGTTGTTCATGGGGTTGGTAATTTTAATGTGGAATGGCACATGAGTGCTGACTTGAAAACTATCAAATGTATGCTTGGAATGTGTAATGGGGCAAATGCAAAATATCCTTGTATTTATTACATGGAAAGTGTTGGGTCTAAAAATTGGAGCAACTTGGGCCCTATAAGAAGAGCCCCAACTAGAGACTCTATAGATCTAAGTTTTAAAAAAAACAAGGAAGATATATGGGATCCAATTCTTTCAATTCCTCTTACTAATGTTCATATATGTACTTTGCATGTAGAGATTAGAATTATTGATAAACTTCTCAGGTTGCATCTTGACTATGCATACTCAATTAAGCCTTTGTCTTTATCGAATGAGTGTATTGACAAATGTGAGGCATTACTCTCCAAAATGGATTTTCATGGAGGTCAAGTTCATTTAAGAAAAGATTGAACACTTTCAGGGAAAACAAGAGATGTATTGGCTGATGTCTCAATGGGAGGCTCAAAAGCTAGACGTTTTTTAGGTAACCATACAGGAAAATAGGGGAGCATTACTTGGGAGCATTGGACAGAGTTGTGTGGGATAATGACAAATGTTGCAACCACACCACGACTTGCATGTCTAAGGATGGAGGTTTGGAGACACGTTGATGTCTTCCTAAAGCTCCTCAAGCAACAAACGAAAACGTACACGTATCCAGAAGAGTTCAAATGTTCAATTACAAATCTTGTTCAGGCAATAAAGGAGGCATGGGGAGAAAAATATATCCATGGGCCTTACTTTGTGTAGGAGCAAGGCCCCCTCGCAACTTATAGCAGCCAAGGCATGGAAAAATCTCACTATCAAGCACGTACAAGTTTTTTTTAAAGCACAAGACATGGAGGTGGAGTTACAAAAAGCAATGCTCTTGAGGAGCTATTCAATTGGTTTTTTCGATGACAGCTTCAAAGAATGAATACTTCAACTTAAGAATTCATAGTATTTTTTGACGACAACTTCAAAGAATGAATGCTTCAACTTGAGAATTCAAGAAAAGAAAGTACAAAGCTAGCTCTCAGGAGCCTTTACATCATCCTCCCTTTCCGGGATATTTCCTCTATAACGTAGAAATTTTCTTCTCTTGTAGCCAACTATTGATTTTATATCAGTTCGGTTTGCTGCCAAAGCATAAGATGAGAGGACCAGAAAGTATCCTGCTCTAGAAGCAGAGAAACCAGGACCATAATCCTAATTACCGCAATCTTCTCCAAAAACATCACGTTGTGTGCATTATATTGTAACCTAGAGAAACCAAGTAGCCTTGTAAGTGCCTTGATATATAGTATAGGCCATGTTGCTTCCTCTGAGAAGATGTTATGAAATACCAAGAAAACATGCGGATCAATCCTTGCTAAGTAATGGCCAAGTGCAACATCTTTCAGTGAACTAATGCCAACTCTTGTCCCTTTACCCCGTCCCAAGAAGTTATCAAAATCTTCAATCTCCAGTTGTAAAAAAAGATAAATGTCAAATGAAAGTTGAAATCAAACATATTAATATATATACATCTTACAAAATTTGAGATAATAGTACCAATTGATTTTCATCATTTTCTAGCTTAGTTGAATTCCATATGTTAATTGATGATTGTGCCTCATTGGTATCTTCCAATTATTTAACATATTGCGACTCTTCTCTTCCAAAATGTTAAATTCCAAGTCGGTCTTGAAGGCCGTGGAACTCCTCTTCAATAATCCCATACTCTTCCTCAGCATTCTTTGCCTTATGAAAATAAAAAGAAAGGGCATCCCCTCCTTCAATAAACTTGTCGTACATAATTTCGGTGTCAAGTTTAAGTAACTCTTCTTTCAATTCATTTTTGCGGAGTCAACAATGCCATTTGTAGCATCAGAAGCCTCTGCAATGATGGATAAACAATAATCCTCCCTAAGATTGAAGAGCCTTTGAATGTCTACTAGCAGTATGTATTCCTTGTCCTTGATAGGGAAAGTTGGAAGTGAAGCAACAGTATAAAAAGAAGAGTCACATACAAGATCTACATTTGCATGGTTTTCTTCAGCAATGGTTTCAACTTTGAATTGGGAAACATATAGTTTGCCAGTAATATTTGCTTCTTGCTCAAGGTCCAAACATTCCTCTGCATCCTTATCATTTGCTACCTCGTCCAAAAGGCAAAAGCTGGAATATTTTGGACCTTCTAATTGTTTTTCATCAAATTTCACAGGATATTTAACAAGAGAAAAGGGAATGAATGCAGTTGTTTTGGACATAAGCCTGCATTTCCTAAAATGAGCAGAACAAAACAAATTTGAGGTACAAAACCAGTCAAGAGAATGAGATTACACTTTCTTGAAAATAAAGCCTTCTCTGAAGGTGAGTTCCCAATAGGTATGTGAACATATTCCTTTGCATCCTTTTCAACTACCAAAAATGCAAGACTTTCAAACTCAACAGACTCCTCCAGGAAAAACTTCTTACATGAGTTCAATACATGGTCAATATCCCAGTCAGGGTTGAAAATATCCTTTGCAATTCCGTAATAAGATAACTCCATGCCATTCTGAAGAAAAAAGTCTAGAAACCTTTCAAATGAAGAAACCTCTGTTATCTGAGACAATCCAAAAACCCTCAATGGTGACTTGCCTTTGATTGGAAACTTCATAGGCATTCCCACACTTACTACTAAACAAGGGGAGGAAGCTGTGGGAATTTCAGGGGAGAAGGCAGCACAACCAGAAGCTCTTATTGACCCTGATGACAATCTTCTTCTTTTTTTAGAAGGGGTTACCTGCTCTTGGGAGCTTGCAACATCCTTAGGTTCAGACATGAGTGAAAGCATGATACAGCGCAAAAGTGTGCACCCACTTCACAAGCGATGCCTTCTCGCTTTGTATTTTCTAATCTACGATACGATGTGAAACTGGCCAAGCAACCTCAAGAACAATATCTCCTTGCTTCGTATCAAGGGGTACACAAAATGGCACAAATTCACATAAGAAACACTAAAAGTGGACCTCAACTCTAAACAGGCTTGTAAATTTGCAAAAAAATTCATAAATGCATGACCACAGTGTTTATATAGATTGAAAAATATTTGCCACATAGACAGCCACATGGATGGCCTGCGCAAAATGTAGCCAATTAAACACCGCCACGTTGTCGTGTACCCCGCAGGAATAAAAGATCGATGGTAGCTTATGTGGCTCACTTTTCAAATCCAGAGCGTGAATACACTGCCACATCAAGATCAACTTCGTCCTATATCAGTTCAACAGATTCGCACTGTATCAGTCACCGCAAATACGGCGTGAGTAGATGCTTTTTAAACATGCATTTCATTGTATTCACGTTGTATTGGTCACTGCAAATATGGCACGGGCAGGTGCTTTTTAAATCTGTGCTTCATTATTTTCGCACCGTATCGGTCACCACAAATACGGCGCGAGAAGTTGCTTTTTAAAATTGTGCTTCACTGTATGCGCGTCGTATCAGTCTACGGCTTGAGAAGTTAAACTGTGCTTTAGTCCTATCGCAAATACGATCGTGCCGTATTGGTTTTCTCCTATCATGCCATATCGATCATCTACAAATACGGCACGAGGAGCTTCATTTCAAACCTAGGCTTTTTCTCCTATCGAGTCGTATTTGTTGTTTTTGTTTGGGTTACTTATGGTTTTTAAATCTTCTAACTAGTCTCATTTTTTACTCATGGTTTTTAAATGTTCTAACAAGTCTCATTTTTCTGTAGGTTCATGGCTAGGACAAAGCAGACTACAAGGAAGGTGTATATAGACAGCAAAGAGAGTGAGGAGGAGACAAGGCTTTCGGCTTCTCAATCTTTCCATCTTGAGATCCCACCTACCCCTGGTTTCCCTCAGTCTCCTGCCATGGAATCTAAGCTACGTTAGTAACGGGAAAGAAGGTCACAGACACAGAGGCGGAAACCTCAACTCCTAAGACAGCCGAGCTAGGGAGTGCCAAGGTAGGGGAATATCCCCACCCCAAATGGTAGCTCAAGGCTATAGCTAAGGTCAAGGAGTGGGTCAAGGACGCCCAAAAGCACCTCAAGGATGCTGAACCCATATTAGAAGATCCTATTGTCTCACCTTCAAAACCACAAGCTGCGAGCATACCTGCATCACTGGGAGTAACTCAGCAGCAAGGCTAGGGGGAAACTTGCCAGGGTAGACAAAATGCATGGCCTAGAAATGCTAGCCTCAGGGGAAGACGAGAGCCCAGTAGCCTCCTCACAACCTTGTTGTCTACTCCAATAACTCTAAGCTTGGAAGATCTGTTTAGGCAAAATCATTCCTTGTGGCAAAAGTTAAAAGACTTGATGGAGGGACACACAGGACTTGCGGGTGCTGATCCACAAGACCATGATGCAGTTACACAGATCCCAAGTCTAACTCTACACTCAAATCCTAAGTCTTTGCACATCAATGCTTTTTGGGAAGGCACTGAAATGCACACAGTTTTGCCTATCCTAGCCTTAGGAGATATGACGCGAAAAGGAATTGTAGACACAGGCGTAGGTGTTAGCGTACTAAACGATGCAGTCTTAGAGGCATGGGGAAACCCTCCTGTAGAGACTGCTAGGTTTAACGTCACGTTAGCAAATGGAATGAAGGTAAGACCATTCGAGGTCTTAAAGAATTGGCCAGTAAAGATTGCCGGTGTGCAATTTTCAGTAAACTTCATTGTCATGAAGGGAGTGGATTACGACATACTATTAGGCCGACCTTGGATGAGAAATGTGTGTGTCATTGAGGATTGGAGCAATGGTTTGATTTTCCTAGGGAACAGAACTAGTGCAGTAAGGGTAGAGATGGACACTTGGAAGACGACCCCTGTTGACCTAGATGCCATCTCAGCTATGCTAAAAGGCAATACTCAGCAGACCAAACCCTATGGATCACTCACTAAATATATTCCTTGCCCTGAGGATGAGAGGGATTGGATGCACGTTTTGGCAACCATTGACCTACCATTCTCGGATGAGGAAGAATTATATCGGCAGGCTGCTAAAGCCGCAACCATGCCAATTGAGGAGCCACTTGTGCCACTCTGCATGATGGGAGGAAGCTCACTCAACCCATGCAAACCAGCCTCGTTCCATATCCCCAACAACAAACTAGAGCTTAAGGAAATCATAGAGTATCTGACCAGTAAACTAAAAGGCAACCTGGCTGCTAACTTAAAACCTCTACGTGATCTATTAGCTAAGCCAAAATGGAAATGGACCAAGGTCCACAACCTGAATTTGTTATATAACTGGGATTTAGTTACAGATGACACGGAGACTGGAGAGAAAAGCTTAGGTGATGATGAGCAGTCAGAAGGACAGGACTCTGATGATGAGGAGTATGAGGACTGTCACTCTACAGGAGAGGAGAGTGAAGAAGAGATAGATACAATAGAGTACGACATGGAAGGAAAAGCGATGGAACAAATCAGGGCAGACTCGAGGCCTAGGAGAGGTAGGAGTAGTCAGAACGAAAACGGAGTCATGCGAATGGAGTGTGACAGATCCTGGCTAGAACGCATAGGAGCCGTGGATTACGAGCAAGCCAAAGTAGCACAACCATGGGTAATCCTAGTGCTCAAGACGGATGCACCTACTGAACTACGACCCCCTGGGAAAACACCTTCCTCAAGTGAGGGATGCGAGTTTAACTCAGAGTCGCAAGTCAGCACTGAGAGTGATCCCGAGATACCACAACCTTCTAAGGTCAAACGCACCAAGGGAGACTTGCCAGTCCACCTGAGGCACAGGAGGCTAAAAGAGGAGGCCAGGAAGCAAGCAAGGGACTCAGAAGCAGAAAGGCAAAAGAAACCGCAGGATCTACCCAAACGGTTTACAAAATTTAAAAAGGGTGACAGACTGGTGATTTTGCTAGGTGCGAAAAGACAAGGCCAAACTAGTGAACCAATCAAGGGACCCTCCAAAGTCAAGGAAGTTAACTTGGCTAGGGAAGGTGAAAAGCCAAGACCTGTGTTCATTGCAGATGACTTGACGGAGGATGAGGAGACCAAACTTGTTGCACTCTTGCAAGAGTACATTGACGTATTTGCCTGGACATTGGATGAACTTAAGGGAGTCGACCCTAGGGTTGTGACTCATAATATCCCAATGGTCCCTGATGCAGTGCCAACGAAACAACGATCTTACCCCATGAATCCCAAACACGCCCATGCAGTAAAAGAGGAGATTGATAAACTCATGAGGGCAGGATTCATATATGAGATCGAGCACACGGACTGGGTATCACCTATCATGATTGTCATGAAGAAAAATGGAAAAATGCGAGTGTGCATGAACTACAAGAAAGTGAATGCTGCTACGAAGAGGGATAACTATCCTTTACCTTACACCGAGTGCATGCTTGAGAGGGTAGCAGGTAAAGAAGCCTACAGTTTTCTGGATGGTTTCTTGGGCTATAATCAAGTGCAAGTGCACCCCGACGACAGGCACAAGGCTGCCTTTGCCACGGAATGGGGTGTATTCGCCTACATTGTCATGCCTTTTGGGCTAATGAACGCACCTGCAACTTTTCAATGCCTAATGTGCACTATCTTTAAGGACATGCTTAGGCGCGAACTGGAAGTGTTTGTAGACGACTTATGCTTACACTCTAGTTGGGCCGAACACTTAGAGAAATTGAGAGCTGTCTTTGAAAGGTGTAGGTTGTACCACCTCTCGTTGAACCCCTTAAAGTGCCAGTTTTGGGTGAAACACAGATGCATCCTAGGGCACGTAGTGTCAAGGAACGGCATTGCCTGACTTTTCTAAAGTCAGAGTCATTGTTGACTTACCACCACCCGATAACTACAAGGGAGTTAAGTGCTTCTTAGGACACACTGGATATTATCGACGCTTTGTACTAAATTATGCACTAATTGCTAGACCATTGTACAAGCTGTTGATAGTGTTCGAGTGGACTGAGGAATGCCAGCGCGCATATGAGGTGTTGAAAAAGGCTCTTACGACTGCACTAATCTTACGAGCCCCAGACTGGAACATAACGTTTCATGTGTACATAGACGCCTCTAAGTTCGCTATTGGAGCCGTGCTATGCTAGCTTGGTGAACATAACTTAGATTACCCGGTCAGTTTTGCCAGCAGGCAGCTCACAAAGACCGAGACAAACTATTCCACGACAGAAAGGGAGGGGTTAGCCATGGTATTTGCGGTAAAGAAATTTAAGCATTACTTGTTGGCCACTCCCTTTGTCTTCTTTGTTGACCATCAAGCCTTGCTGTATCTTGTGAACAAGCCTTGCGCTACGGGACGCATAGCTAGATGGTTACTCCTTCTACTGGAGTTTGACTTCTCTGTGGTTGTACGCAAAGGAAAGCAGCATTACATGGCTGACCACATGCCGCGCATACCCACAGGAGAAGCCGTTGGACAAGGCATACCTGACGATTTACCGGATGCTCATCTCTTTAACCTATCTAGCGAGAGAGAATTGTTTAAAGCTGATCTGACATCGTATTGGGCCGATGACATAGTGCAAGTACTAGAGAGCGGACTACCTGAACGACCCATTGATGAGAAGACTTATCCTGAAAATTCAGCCATACCAACTGATAGCCGGCCAACTCTACAGGTTGGGACAAGACGGTTTCTTGCGCAAATGCGTATGTGAGCACGAGATGCACGATGCATTGAAAGAAGCACATGGCGGAATCGCTGGAGGACACTTTAGCAGGGACACAATGGCCCGAAAGGTGCTACAATCCCAACTATGGTGGCCCACCCTTTTCCGCAATGCTGCTAAATTCGTAAAGCGCTGCGATGAGTGCCAAAGGACCAAAGTGCTTGTGTGGAAAGACAAGATGGAGTTGACCCCTGTCATAGCCCGACAACCCTTTGAAAAATGGGGCATCGATTTTATTGGACCTATCAGTCCTGCGGCACAATATTCCCAAGCTCGCTACATCATAGTGGCAACCGATTATCTAACAAAGTGGGCAGAGGCATGAGCCACAATGAAGAATGATGCTAGAGCCACTGCAAAGTTCTTGTGGGAGCAGGTCATTTCACAGTTTGGCTGTCAATCGAACTTGTAAGCGACCAAGGCATGCACTTCATTAATGAGGTGATTTTCCACTTGCTCTCTACCTTCCTAATAATTCATCGGAAGTCCTCTCCCTATTACCCTCAGGCTAAGGGCCAAGCCGAATCCACGAATAAAATCTTAGTCAACGTGCTTACAAAGATCGTGTCTACTTCAAGAAGTGACTGGGACAACAAGCTAATGGCGGCCTTGTGGGCCTATCGCACAGCTTATAAAACGGCTGTAGGACAGACGCCTTTTAGGCTGACGTACGAAACCGAAGCCATTTTACCCTTAGAATTCTTCATTCCTAGCTTAAGGCTAGCAGTCTAGGAGCGTTGGGAGGAAAGAGAGGCTTGGACCAATCGCTTAGTGGAGCTAGAGCGCCTAACAGAGACCCGACTCCTCGCCACTCACTCTCTGATTTGTGAGAAGGCTCAATGAAAGATGTGGTTTGACAAGCATGTCAAACAACGAGACTTTGAACAAGGGGACCTTGTTCTGCTATACTCTGTAAAAGGACATAAAAACAGAAGATGAAGTTTCGGGGGCTAGGGCCTTTCAGAGTACGCATGATTGGTAGAACAGGGAATGTTGAGTTAGAGACACTTGAAGGCGAAGGAATAGGCTTTTTTAATGGCAGCCACATAAAGAAGTACTATCCTCCTTCCCATCCATTACATGAGACACCCATGCTAGAACCCCCAATGAATGTCTACATGGCTACTATAACCGACCTTACAGATCAGGACGAAGAAGCAGTGGCACCGGCTTACCTATGAATCACCGTCGCAACAGGAGCGACGTATTCTTTTGATGCCTTGATTGATGAAAGTGCCGATTACAACATCTTGACGCATGACCATTGGACATGCATTGGTCAACCGAAACTACAGCCCGCTAATGCCAAACTCACCCCGTTTGGGGGTACTGCTTATTCACTCCTAGGGAAGTGCAAGGTAGTCGTTTCCATCGAGTCTGAAAGTTTACCAGCTTTCTTTCATGTGTTGCCTGACACTAAAGGAGCTGGTAATGTGTCACTATTGGGTCGTACTTTCAAGAAGCAAATGAACTGTAATGTGGATTACAACCTAAACCGCATTCATCTTGCTATAGGCAATGTGCGTATAGTGACGACTTTCAGCCAAGGGTTATCCTCATTCCTCCACCATTATGAAGCCACCGGTAGAAACCCCTACGACCACGCTCCAGCCCGAATCTAAACAGAAGAAAACTATGGCCTCATGCCAGGCTCTCGACCCTAGGCCCAAGCCCACTGAGAATGCTCACAAGGCCAAGGATTCCAAGCTTATATGGGTGCCAAAATGGCAAACATCACATCTGGGTAGACCACCCAAACGTGATCCTAAATGCCAAAATAATCAGCCACCATCACGGCCTAAGAGGTAGTCTAGACGCTATCAATGTAGACACACAACCACGCCGCGATGGATCCCCAAAGATCTCTTGTGAGCACAAGGATACTATGAGGGCAACCCCTGGATTTGGGTGCCTAAAAATGGCCAATTAAAAAGCTCATCTACAAGCAATCTCACCCCAGTGAGGAGGCTTGCACACGTGGTGCTCAGGGCATAGATTATTCTGGATGTATAACTCCATTTCTTTGTCCCTTTCGACTTGGATACCATGAGGCGGTGGAAAGCGAGGATAAAGTGCTTTAGTTCAAAACTCTTCGGGGAAGAGAAATGGTGCTATGGAACACACTATTGTGGTATTGGAGAAGAAACTGACATGGACTAAAAGTAAATTGGTCAATATAATAATTTATTAGATTGTGTCATTCATTTTGTACCCAAAACAAATGCGCTACCGAGCTGAACAAACCATCGCCAGCTGTGGCTAGTAAGCCCCAACTCATCTATTGACCAAAGCAAATGCCACAAGCCTTAAACTTGCCTAATCCAGAGAACTTAAAAACCCCTGTGACTGCTCACTCAGAACCCAGCACAACTCCCATGCCCCCAGAGCTTCCTACAGCACCTCAAAGTGCTTCGGAGTGCAAAGCCCAACCTGTGACACCAATGATGGAGTCACCACTATCCAGTCCAATTGCACCATCTCCACCAGCAGGTCTTAAACCTTCCTACGTAATACGACCTTTCCTCTCCTTGGCTAAAGACCTCGCCACAACTTCTAGGGATGACTTAATAACCTGCATCAAGATGTTGGACAAAACTTTCACTACATTCGCTAGAAGTTATGATAGGCTAGACCTAGGTCTTCTTGACAAAACACTTGCTTTGGATGTTCGTGCATTACCATGCACTTGGGAAGAATACGAACTTATGACCACTAAATTCCCCAAAATTGCTGCCGAAACGACAAAATCTCAAAGGAGCAAGCTGCCCTCAGAAGACTAATCACTTCATATCGTAAGCCTCCTCGTTCTGTTCCTGAAAACGAGTTGCAAGAGCTCACGCAGATGGCAAGCTCGCCTTCCACGTTCTTGCAGCAGTGGTTTGCTCTGAGAATCCAATGGGAGAAAAAAGGTCTCCGGATAATGACCAATGCTGAGCAACGCAGGGCAGTTAAAACCATCGAATATGGCCCTACTTATGTGGCACCTATCTCGTTTAGGGTTTTGGCCATCACCCGCAACCAGCATTTAGACAACCATGTGCTCACTCACCCCTACATTGACCAATTCCTCACAGAAGAGGAATTACATGTTGCCAGCTGCCTTAATACTGGAGATCTCCTTCACAATGTCTTGACCTACATCTCCCAAGTCTCCATCCAACCATCTGTTCTTGATTGTCATGCTCAACTGGAATACAATCCAAAATTCTACACGTGGCTTCTTCACATGTAACTCCTACCCCAACAGGCCCAAAGCCCCTCACCTTTTAACCCCCAATCCTAGGAAGGATTCTTTTCTAAGTCAAAAGGGGAGGGGGTATGTGGGTATGTGGTGAAGTGAAAGGAATCAGATAGGAAATGAATAAAAAGGGGGTACAGTAAAGTAAAGGTAGTGAAAAGCGTAAGCATATAGTATGAAAAAAATGGCTTTCTAAAAAATTCATTCAAGAGTTTTTATTCTCACATAAACAGCAAAGTGATATGTGGAAAATGCTAACGAAAGTTACGAATTATGGCAGGATCAAAAAATGTCGCAGCAAGACTGTGCCCATCAACTCCCATTCACAGACGAGGAAAGGGAGCAGTATCGCATCCATCTAGAGAACCGCGCCTTCGGCCAGCTCAAGTTGTGAACCATCCACAACATCGAAGTCGTGGTGGCCAAGGAGGAAGCAGCCATGAGGGTAGTGGAACAATGCAACCTTACAAAGTATAGTGAAAAATTCTCGTAGGAGCTGGATCACCTAAAATGCGTAGAATTCCTCAGAACATACAACCCAAACCAAGAAGGTGGCATTGTAACAGTGGGCCGAGGAGAGGGTGCAAAGTAGGTGCAAGTCCGGTTGGATCCAGTCTTGGTGGAAAAGGCTTTGGGATTGGTACCAAGGACAGAAAGGAGACAAAAAAGGGATGTTTATGCCTTGCTGAAAATGAAGAAGGAAGAGGTGCTCACGAACGACGGTATAAGCATCCAGGACATCCCTGACACAGAAGCCAGGTTGCAGGCCAAGTTGGTACACGTGCTCTTCTCCAGCCAACGTTAAAATTCCTTAATGCATCGAATTAGCATGCCAGTGCTGGAGAATGTAGTAGCCCACACCCTAGACGAGGTGGATTGGAATGGTTACGTGCGGAAAATGATTGATCAAGCGGCCAAAGAGCTAGCCCTAGGAAGTGCATCAACAGGAGGAGAATCTCCGGTTTCTAAAGTTACGGAAAGGAAGAAAGCCTCCTCCAAGGCCTCCTTCATCGGGTACGGAGGAGTCCTGACTACACTCATCCAAGAGGCAGTAAAGAAAGCACATGAGGCGGAGGAGGGAGAAGGAGAAATGCCGGAGAGGTCGCCTCCTCGCCAGGACAAAGACAAGTCCACCGACAGAATGGAAACAGAAGAAGAAGGCAAGGGACGGACTAGCAAAAAGACAATCACGACAACGAAGAAGAAGGCGACATAGAGGAAGAAGAAGAATGACAAAGGAAGGAAGAAGGAAAGGGAAGACTTGGAAAGGGCGAAGAAGGAATCCCTAAAAGAAGCAAAGGAGAGATAGAGAACAAAGAGACAGGAGGAGGAGAGGGAAAAAAAGGAGTTATAGAAAGCAAAGGAGGCATCAAAACAAGAAGTAGAAGAGGAGAAAAGGAGGAAAAAAGAACAAAAAGGGAAAAAGAAGGAGGAGCAGAAAAAAGGGAGGAGGAAAGGAAGAGAAAAGCGGATGAGGAAGAGGAGGAGCTACGAAGAAAGGAGGAAGAGGACCTGGCGGAGGCCACCCGCCTGCCAGTCCATTGAACAACAGTGCTGAGCAGATGAACTAAGAAACTTGAGCCCGCGCAGAGAAGAGGAGCCAGGGTCTAGCACACAGGTGCCAAAGTTTGTGCCACCTCCAGTCCTTGAAGGCAAGGGCAAGGCCCCTCTCCATCCGATCCCTACCCTCCTGGTGCCTTCCGTGGAACTCACCACCATCACCCCCAGCATCCTGACATTTTTGGGATGATAGCTAAGTATATTCCCTTGATAAAAATTTGGGTATGTTATAATAAAATTATTCTAATCAAAATTATGGATTAATTGATCATTGATAAACATTGTAATTACTAATCCTTAGTGACCAACACTAGGACATGTAGTGATTCTACAACTGGACTACACCCACATAGTTCACTCTTGGTTAGGGCACATTCATTGTACCACCTCTTCTATACTTAGTGGATTTGCACTTTTAATTGCATGGATATATGTTTTAGTACTTTCATATTAGTTTTTTATCATGTTGTAGACTAAGTCCTTTTGTGTAGAAGAAGAAGAAAGAAGAAGAAATTTTCAGCCCTACTTCTTTGTGTGCTAAAGCTTCATTTGTGTGTGCTTTTAGTTGCTTTAGCTCTCTCTCCTCTTGGTTTTTTGCGTGGTATTAGAGTAATCCCATGGTTGTGAAAATCTCGATCAAATAAGCCTGAGAAAAAGGCAAGGGAACAAGAAAGCAAGCAAGCAAGCAACAACTAAGAAGCTCTTTCTTGTTAAACTTGACTTGGAGTACAATTGCAAGAGGTTCCTAAGGCTAGTAAGGCTAGAGTCTTCAAGTATAATGAAGCTTAATGAGCACAAAAAGCAGTGTACACACTATATATAAGCCATTTAGGGCTTTTTCATAATTTTTTTGGCATCCGAGGTCACTTTGGTCTTAGTTTTGGCCTTGCAAGTTTATCAAAAGCAGTTTCTAGGCATGCTATAGTTTCAGTTGTGTTTCCATTTATAGGTAAAATGACTATAAATTTTAGATCTATAAGGTTTAAGTGTTTGCTAGGTTATATGGACATAGAGAAGATACATATAGATTATAGATTACAATTATTGTTGTATAGTCACTAATAAAGACTTAGTTGCAAATTGCAAGTTTTGTAAGGTTGCTTGTCTTGTGACATTTTTATTCCAAATTATTATGAATACCAAGGATGATATCCTTGACTTTGCAAATTTGGTTTCTACACTAATACTTGAGGAGAATAAATTTGGCTTTGATTCCTCTCCCTCTCAAAGTAAGAGCAAGTTTGAACAAGTGTTTTACTCTACTAGTAGAAGTAGAGATCATGTTGAGGCCAAGGTGGTGGTCGTAATCAAATTTATGGTACACAAAAAAATAGGGGAGGATAGTACTTGGAAAGGGGGAGCCAAAGAGGGAAAGGTCTAGATTTTAACAAACAATAGAATTCTAGCAACAGCAGATAATGCTAGCATTATGGTGAGAAAGGACACTTTTCTAATACTACTTTAAAAAGAAGGTTGCAATTAGAAATGAGAAAAAGAGGCAAGATAATCTTACTTTCACTAGCAAAATATAGTGAGATAATAGAATTGAGCATCTCTTTTCATGCAACATTTAATGAATGCCACAATTGTTGATAGTTCATCTAAGAATGATGTACAATATGTAGACATAATTGCCTCTACCCATATGACTTCTCATGGAGAGTAGTTTAGAGATATGTGCATCGAGAGTCTCTACATTATGTGGAGACATGGATGATACAACCCATCCCATTACTTGTGTTGAAATGTTCCCTTGATATGTAAGATGGTAAAACAAAGTACATAGATGATGTGCTGCATGTACCAAATATAAATAAAAACCTACCTAGTTTTATTAGTTAGATGGTGAAACAAGGATCATAGTTTTGGTTTACATCCGATGGTTGTTTTGTAGAAGATCTTGGAAATGGCTACTAGGTGATTGCAATAGATAAGTGTCCTAGTAGATTGTTTTTCCTAAAATGGATGATGTTATATTTGCACAAGGTTTAGATAGTGTGGCTAACATTGAAATTCGTCATAAGCAGATTAGTCATGTAAATGTAAACCATCTAAAAAATATGCAATCAAAATAGATTGTGGATGGCTTACTAAAGTCTAAAGTTGATGGGATGCATAAAGTATGTACAGCATATAAATTTGAAAAGTAGAACATATATGCATTTCCAAATGAAAAACATGTATGCAAGAATCCATTTGAGTTGATACATTCTAATACTACAACTATAAGTGGTTACAAGTATTATATCTCCTTCATTGATGTGATCATATGACAGATGATTTTTTATGTCGAGAAGTGTTTAAAAATAGCCAAAAAACTGAATTTCAGGGAAAAAATAAACTTCATCAAAGGCAGTAGCTGCAGTTAGTACAATTTTAAGCGACAAAGCCCCAAAAGTGCTTTAAAGACCCATTGAGTGACGGTTGGGGAATTTTCATAATTTCTCGGCATGTTAGATGAGACTCCGGGAGATGCCTAGCAATGTGGGATCTCGAGATGGATGCACAAAAGTTTTTAGAAGCTAAAACCGATGCCGGATGGGAAAATGGGAGTACCCAAAGTGGAGGACCAAAATAGGACAAGTCTTAAGAGACTTAATGGCAAAGGGTGTTACCCTTGGGGGCTCCCCTTAGGGGCCCCAAACCAAAATTTCACAAGGGGGGGGAGGGATGGAGGCGAGGTTTGTAGACTACGCTGATTTTTTAGGAAGAGGAGGTTATGGGGGCTGAAGAACAACCCCCCCAACCGATTACATCCCCGATCTACAGTATTCCTTCGCTTCCAATCGCCGGTCTTCGCTCCTCCAAAGGCTGCCCGAATTAGCAAATCAAAAACTAGTATTTCTCTCTCCTCCCTCTCTCTCTTCCAAGAGGTGGTGCATGTGGGAAGAATCAAGAAGAAGAGGGGCTGAAGGATGATTGCTCGGCATGAACCCGATTGCTCTGAGATCAAGAGGAGGCTAAGGGAAGGTGTTCAATACTAAAGATTGATCACCAAATGGTCCATTGGTAGTCTGTAACAATTATTAAAAAACCCACAATACTCAAATAAGCGGTATGCCTCATTTTTACAAAGGAAATTTGCTTCTTGTTAATGTTTGATGGTCTAAATGAAATTCATATGGCAAAAAAATTTGTTTAGATCTTGTTTGCACTATTATTGATGGTTGTGCATTAAAAAAAATTGCAGATCTGTAATAATTAATAGTCATAAAAAGCACCTTTTTAGTGTAAAAATGAAGGTTCTATTGGTTTCGGGTGGAGAAAATAGATGCACATGGGATAAAATTTTGAGAAAAAATATCTTTTAGCTATCATAATCAATTCATAGTCATAAATTAGAAAATAATCTATTTTTATGCACAAATAAATAGAGAAAAATAGCTAAAATGAAAAAAATAGGATTTTCGTGTTATAAAAATCTAGAAAATTATGATTCATGATTGTGGCTGTATAGCAAAGCTGAGGCATAAATTTTGGCTTTAGTTCAACTTTTTTATGTGTCATAGTTCATGTTTTTTCCATTTTATGCAAAAAATACATACAAAATAATACCCTACACCTATGCAACACAGCATAACCTAAACGTTAGAGGGAAAGGGTGAGGTGAAGAGATTAAGAGAGCTAAGAGGGTCTGAATTTTTGAAAATTTTGATTGTGCATTCCATTTAGAATTGTGTTAAGTCGGTTTAAGGGGCTAGTAGTAGCACGAGGAATCGGTGCTAGTCTCCATACACCGAAGCATGCGTTTAGTGAAAATCATGAAAGGGCTATTTTTTCCACATCACAAAATGTTGATTTGATAAGTATTGTTGGTGCACTAGGATCATATGCACTATGCATGACACATGACATGGTATCAATCCTAGATTGCATAGCAATTGTCTTCCTAGGAGATGACTTATACGTTGAGTGGAAAGGAGCCTTTGCTGTAGATCAGTTGTATGCTTTCCTTGGGACCGTTTGGTAAGGATTTATATATTCCTGTATCGTACAAAACAAGAAAAGAGTGGTGTTTGTGAGTTATGTCTTATATGTTGAAACGACGCATCTTGGGGCCAATCCCCGAGGTGTAGGAGAGTCGCAGTGAAGCCATGGCAATCAGCCGAGGGGAGCTTCCTGACGTTTGTGTGATGAGGCACTATGCCTACATGTTAAGGGATCTCCCTCTGAGGAGAAGGGAAGGTAAAAATTGGACTACATATCAGCTACAAACACATAATTAAGTCTATCTAGTGTTCATCGGTGTATTACAGACGCTCCTGGCCAGCGAGGCCATGTGGTGGGGTTGTCTATTTTGTGGATGAGGCTAGTGCCATAGCCAGTGCTAGCCCATTTTAGGTCCTATTAGTGGTGCATCTGCCGGGAGCCACCAACAAGTGGTGGTTCCAAATCTAGGGTTTTTAGGGACCAAATAGTTGGTTTATGTCATCTGACAAGAACTGTCAAGCCAAAATACAAAAAGTGGAATGTGTTGAGAGGGCTAGATGGCGGTTGGAGATTGTAAGGTGTTATTCCCCTCAAAGAAGTAGCCCACTACGCATAAGAGGCAATGGTTCTAATAACCTCAGTGTCATAAGTAATCCTTTGAGTGCAAGTGGAATTCTTAGCACTTTCCCTCTTCTAGTCAACCAACCCACTTCAAGTGGGGGTGTAGTTTTCCTATGCAAACTCTAGTTGTCAATCCAATTGTAGCTATGGCACAACCCATCGCAATTCCAAGAGGGACACTAGATTTACCGGCATTAGGAGCACCTTTGCCCATCTTCCATGGGTTAGCAGAAGAAGATGGAGAACTCCATATTAAGGAGTTTTAAACGCTCATGTTCAACTATCGAATCCAAGACGAAGGACACCTAATGATATTCTTCACCATGACGTTAAAAAGAAGGGCAGCATTATGGTATCATGGTCTAGAGGCCGAAACCATAACTAGCACTGATCAATTCTTCACGGCCTTATGTAGAGAGTTTGCTCCTGAGAGAGGTGGATAGTATTGGTTGTGTATCTTGAATGTAACACGCCAAGAGCCAAATGAGAATGTCCAGGCCTATGCCAAGAAGCTAAAGCAAGTTCTTCACAAACTAAATACTTATATCCCCATTGCGCCGACTGCATAGTTGCAATATTTCCTACATGGATTGGATTTCAATATCCAGGTGCAGCTCAGTAGTGTTGCCTTGGCTGACATTGACATTGCTATCACCCAAGCAGGAGTAGAGTCACGCTTGCAAGCTTGCAAGTGGATTACGCAACAAGGATAAATTGGAATGGTGATAATTTAACACTGTCCAACGGGAGTTAAGGGGACCCCATGTTAAATGTGAATGGCAGAGGGAGTATCATGCCAAATCTGCCTATGTTACCAGCTCCTCCCAATTGTATGACTATGCCTACGGCTAGTTAGATGGGCCCACTACATAGTGGAGGCCAAATAACGATTCCTAATGTTGTCCTAGTAGGTTTGCGGCCAATTCCTAATCAAGTGGTTAGGCCGATGGGACGACAGACAGACGATCATGGCTATGAGTCGAGTGCCTCTAATGTCCTTGGTGAAATTAAGGACATGATGAAGCACTACACCGATATGATTTCTGAATAATATAGACAAAGAGATGTGGATGTTAATTTCCTTAAGAAGCAGCAGAATTTGATAGGGAGTTGATGCCCTGAATAGGGTGCCCTCTCAAGATTCAATTGTAAGTGGTGTGGTGGCCAACATTTTCCTAGGAATTGTCCAAATGTCAAATGCAATATTTGCAGAAAGTCTGGCCACTTAGCTGCTAGGAGTGTTTACTGCAACACCAGCAACAGAAAACAAGTAGAAAAATAGAAAAATTTACGAAGCAGAAAAAGGCATAGGGTAGGCATGGAGAAGGCGCCCAAAATAATAAGTCTGAAAAAAATCCAAAGCATGGGAACAACTGCCAAACGTCCAAGGCGTAGCCACCAAAGTCTGGAGGAGTTAAAAGTAAGAAAGCGCACCTTTAAATGCAAAGGCACTCTCAAATCCTTATAAAAGAGTGCTAGACTCCCTCCTGTACAAATTGTAAACTTAGAAGGGCAGTAAGACTAGTTAGGAAGTGAAATAATGGAGAAAAAGAGCCTAGACCATGGCCGGCCATGTAAAAATTGAGGATGACTGCCCGTGGGAAGTAGAGCATATATATAAACTTGAAAAGTGAATGAGAATCTCATTCTTGTGTGTGGCAAAAAGCTTCTTCTTCTTCTTCTCTTCTTCTTGCCTTCTTACTTGTGCTTGAGAGAGGGAGTGAGTGAGTGTGAGCGAGTGAGGGAGTGAGTGTGTGAGAGTGAGGGACCGAGAAGAAGAAGCTCCCCATCTGCTCTCTTCATCTTCTTCTCTTCTCTACTCTCCTCTTGTCTCGCGCGGCTATGGAGGATAGAGCTTGTTGGAAAGGGATTCATGTTGCTTGAGCTTTCTTGAGCTTGCCTCAAGGATCGTGGAGCTACCAGCGTGCACGGGAGAGGAGGGCACTCGATCGGGAATCAAGGTAAGTACACTACACCCCATAGGTAGAGAGAGTGCATCAGCTATGTGAGAGGTAGCCATGGCCACTCGGCTTGAAATGCTTGACCAATAAGCGGTCTGTAGGTCTTGTGGGTTGATCTTGTAGCTCCCTTCATTTTGGTTCCATTGCCGGGACCAACAAAACCGAGCCTTGAATGCCGTGCGCTTCGAATTGAGCATAGAGGTAGGGTTTTCAGCCCGAACCGGTGCTTGAGATAGATAGGAGATTTAGGTGGTTTGATCTTCGGAACAAGTAAGTATTTTGGTTTGTTGTTGAGTAGACAAGTAGATAAATCAAACTCAACCACTGTTTTTTATTTTTGTTGCACTTGGATAGGATTATGACCAAGAAAATAGGAAAAATAGAAGGGTTTTTTGCTGCTAAAAATAGACTGAAAACTGAAGAAAGGGGCATAAAATCTAAATCTTGAGTAGATGGGCGCAAGAGGGGCAACCATAAGGTTGAAGGAGATTTCAAGGGCAATAAGAGGCTCAAAAGGTCAGGGGAGACCTCATTTTGCAGTCAAACATCAAGAGAGAGAGAGAGCTTGAGAGAGTGTGTGAGTGCAGTTATAGAAGGGGTTCGATCCTATCGTTTTGATGTTGCCCAGCCATTCCACGTATTCCTTGACCTTCTCTGAGTTGTGCTTGTTTGATCTCGAAAGTTGGATCTTGTATCAGGACCCCCATGCATAGCATTCGTCACTCACGTCCTCGCAATTGCGTCGTGACAAACGCAGTCAGACCAGACTGCAGGTGTCTAATTCCCAGAATCGAACACTTAGATTGTTCGACTCTCGGAGATGAACCATCCGACTCTACTAGTCAAACCACCTGTCGTTTTATCGTACCACTCGTTCGATCGGGTGCACCACCTTAGACTCAGACCACCCAATTCCATCGAACCAACTACGCGATCAGACCGTCCAACTCTGCCAGTCGGACCCTACCACATGGCAGTAGGGCCCACTTTTGGACTTGGATCCACTCGTCCGATCGGATTGCCATCAGACAGAGTCAGACCAAACCAAGACTAGGATTGGACCACCCAGTCCGATCAAATAGTCCGACTTGGACAGTCGGACCACCTAGAATCGGACCACCAAGGCAGAACATTTTAAACTGGTAAGTGAGCCACCTCCTCATGCCAAGGCCACTCTAAACACATCCCCAAATAGCCCTAAGTACCTGACCCGGCTCTCAAAAGCCAGAAATTGGAGAAACCACACCTGGGCAGCCTAGAGTCAACCTCTAGTAGCACGTCATAAAACAGACGAGACTTAGAGCTAAAACTGACCCTCAGATTCCAATCCGGCCTTGATGTGGTGTAGAGTGTGCAGCATAGATCCTAGACAATATGAGAGGACAGCCAAGAAATGTGCTTAGAGCCATATTAGGCTACAAACAAAAGGGGAAAAAGTGGGAATTGCATTGTTCATTTTGCATTTGCATCCCATGTTGGTTTCATCATTTAAAGTGCACTAAAAGAGAGAAAGCCTAATTTGGCACTATGCACTAGAAAGCACTAAGCACAAGTGTAAATAAAATTAACAGATGCTTTCAATAACAAGGAACTCACATAGAATCATAATAATTCAAAGAACCCACTAGTAGGAGCAGACCCTGAGACGTAGCTAGGTGCCATAGAGCCCCGTTAATAGGATCCTGAAGACCCTAAAGAGTTTGAAGACAACAGGATTGAGGGCAAGTCACTACCCGAGATGATTGGACTGATCGACAACCGGGTGGAGCGAGAGGCTGCAGAAATGTGAGGAATAGACGCGGACTAAGAGGACTAGACTTGGACAAGTCCCCAATCAAATTGCAACCTATGGTCGACCAATATGACCAGCTAACAAGGACCATGATCCAAGGTAGACCAATCGAGAAAGTAGTTACGAGCCTTGAGGAAGAGAGGAAGGCAGCTAGGAAAGCGTTGCAAAGCATCATGGCGTATAATCGTGAGCAAAGGATGAGGAAATCATGGCAAGACTTAGAGGTACATGAGACACGACACATTCTAGCCTTAGCTGGTAAGGCCATGACAGGGCCGAACGCAGAGAGGGAGAGGGAGCTAGAGGCAGACCTGACGCCGAGCGAGCTTGTCACCAAGCGGCTCATAGACAACACAGCTGTGCAGAACATAGTGCTGCTGCGCTAGCCACCTCTTTACTCACAGGCTTAGGAGTCACGCAGGGGGCAAAGAGCCACAATAAGATCCTTGCAGTGGCCAAGCAGCTGGATAAGTACCAACCCAGCAACGACCCTTATAGCTTCGTGGAGCAATTTGAGCAGGTTTGCGAAGCCAACAGTCTCATGGACCTTGCCCAATGCTCGCAAGCTTTTGGGCTTTGCTTGAGTGATAAGGGAAGGGCATGGTATACCAACCTAGATGCAGCAGAGCGAACAAACTTCAATCGCTTGAAGGATCTCTTCATCAAGAGATTTTCAGAGATAGGGTATTCGGACAACCTCATAGTTCGACTGATGAATGTCAGTCAGAAGGACAAAGAGGACATTAGAGACTGCGTCATTCATGTATGTAGCCTATTTAAGAGAATCCCTACCAACGAACAACCAAAGGAGAGAGCAGTCTTTACCATTTTTATAAATGGAATCCACAACGAGGAAATTTATAAGGCACTGGCAAGCAACTCGAGCTTGCAGAGAGATGTGCTTGCTAGGGTTTTCGATGAGGCAATAAGGGTAGATGACCAGCTTAGGGAGAGAAGCGCTAGAAGATGGAATCGAGATGGCTCTAGCCAAAGAACCACATAGAAAGCCACAACCTATAGCGAGAGATCAGCCCTTGACATGCAGGATAAGGGCAAGAGCACAGCACAAGACCAAGAGCTATCTGAAGTCAGGATAGAGCTAGAATAGTTGCAGGAGTTGGTAAAGAGACCCACTAGACTGCATGTCCAGTGTGTGCACTGTGGAGCCAACCACATCCCTTCCAAATTCCAGGATCCAAGATCCAGGCCTTGTGCAAATTTCGGAAGGTTTGTCCATGACGCAATGCATTGTCGATTGCCAAGAAGGTTTCCTTACGCACGGCAGTACCACTCACCATACTACAAGAATAGGCCGCCTAACTTCTTCAAAAGAGGAGCCCCATTGGCCCTTCTAGCACCTAATGATGCAAATTTGGCCATTCCTAGATTAGAGATCAATCCCACGGGCATACCCAGACCACCTGGACCCTTCGTGACACATCCACCGAGTGATGCTCCCATCCACTACATGTGGAAGAGCCCAATGACAAGGAGTCATATGTGAACCCTT
Organism: Lygodium microphyllum; assembly: GCF_053477565.2. NCBI lineage: Eukaryota > Viridiplantae > Streptophyta > Polypodiopsida > Schizaeales > Lygodiaceae > Lygodium > Lygodium microphyllum. The sequence goes on along the minus strand of NC_141164.1, from coordinate 119,905,615 downwards.
ACATCTCGTATGATGAAGAGGGTAATCCGGTCCTCATGAACTATTGACCAGTGCTGGTGATGGCATTAGGAAGGGGAAGAGGCAGAGGTTTTTTAGGGCCAACCCAAGACCTAGTCATGTGTTGGACGTGTGGTTATCCTAGTCACATATCGACACGATGTCCAAAAAAAGAGCAAGCTAATAGGGAGAGAGCTGATCTCAGGTGTGCCAAGTGCGGCATCACCCATCTCTTCAGGGAATGCCCTAGATAAAATCCGTCCTTGATCTCAGGCAATGTATCATCAGTACCTTTGGGGCTATTTGGCATTGAGACATTCGACAATGAGGATACACCCATCGCACTGCATGTCATGACATGTGCACAAATGTGACAGGCTGGCATATCACTACCTGGGCCTAGCAACCTAGATGGTACCTCAATAGGGAAGAAGAGTCTTAGGTGGAGAAAGAAGAAAACCGACGCTAAGATCACTCTCAAAACTGATAAAGAGACGATGCTAGTGAGTGGTAGGAAGGTAATTGATGCTGAGGCTAAAACCATTACTCCAAAAATAGTAGAGAAAGGGAGTACTAAGGTAGGGGAGTACCCCCACCTGAAGCACCAATTAGAAGCAATTGAAAAGGTCAAGGAGTGGGTAAAGGAAGCCCAAGAGAACCTGAAGGATGTTGAGGCCATCATAGAAGACAGAATTGAGGACTTCTCTAGTGTGAGCACCCCAGTCTCACCCTCTCGACCAAGGTCAGGAAGTGTGCCTGTGCCACATGCAATATCATCCAGGAGAAGCTTAGGAGCCATGGGCCAATAAAACACCCAAGGCCAATGGCCTAGAAGTGTGGGAATGGAGAAGAGACAAATGACGAGTAACCTCGTCACACGACATTAGTAACCACCCTAGTAACCCTAAGCCTAGAAGACCTACTTAGGCAGCATCCGACGCTTTGACTGGAACTGAAGCACTGGGTGGAGGAACCAACTGAGCAGATTGCTACTGACCTGCATGAGCATGATGCAGTCACACAGATACTGAGCTTGACATTGCACTCAGTGCCTAAATCTATGCATGTAAATGCTTTTTGGGAGGGCACTGAGATGCACGCTGTGCTACCTATCCTGGCCCTAGGAGACATGACGTGGAAAGGAATCCTAGACACGGTCGCAGGGGTTAGTGTCTTGAGCCACATAGTCTTGCAGGACTAAGGAAACCCTCCCGTCAAGACTGCTAGGTTCAATGTCACACTAGCAAATGGAATGAAGGTAAGGTCGTTCGGATTTTTAAAGAATTAGCCAGTGAAGATTGCAGGTGTCCAGTTCTCTGTACACTTCATTGTTATGAAGGGAGTGGACTATGACATCCTGCTAGGCTGACCCTGGATGAGGAATGCACGAGTCATCAAGGACAGGGGCAATGATCTAATCTTCTTAGGGAATCGAAAGGAAGCAGTAAGGGTGGAGATGGATACATGAAAGACAACACCTGTTGATCTAAATGCCATCTCAGCCACATTGAGGGGTGACATGCAACCAACCACATCATATGGGCCGTTGACCAAGTATATCCCCTGCACTGAGGATGAGCGAGATTGAAATCATGTCCTTGCAACCATCGATCACCCATTATCAGACAATGAGGAGGAGTATAAGCAAGTTGCACAAGCCATGTGCATGCTAGATGAGAAACACTCAGTACCACTCTACATGATGGCAAGGAGTGCATGTACTTGGCCCAAACCTGTTACTTTCCATGTCCCAAATAATAATCTAGAACTCAAGGAAACCCTAGAGTATTTGACAAGTAGATTGGAGGGCAATCCTTCCGCTAATCTCTTGCCCCTGAGAGACCTCCTAGGTGAGCACAAGTGGAAGTGAACCAAAGTTCATGACTTGAACTTGATATACAATTGGGCTCTAGTCACCGATGAGAAAGAGGCTAGAAAGGAGGACCCAGGAGACGACGAGCACTCAGGATTGATGGTTCTAACAATGAATATGAGGATTATTCCTCCATCAGTGAGGAGATCGAGGAGGAAATGGATACTGTGGAGTACAATACTGATGGAAGGGTGATAGAGCAAATAAGAGCAAACTCTAGGTCCCGAGAAAGGAATGCATATGAGATCAAGAGAGGAGTTATGAGATTGGATTGCAATCGCTCTTGGTTGGAAAGCATAGGGGCCGTGGATTATGAGCAGGCTGGAATTGCCCAACCACGAGTGGTATCTATGTTTAAGACAGACGCACCTACTGAACTATGACCACCCGAGGAGACTTCTTCCTCCAGTGAGGGCTATGAGTTCAACTCAAAGTCTAAAGTCAGTACGGAGAGCGATCCTGAAATACCCATGCCATCCAAAACCAAATGCACCAAGGGGGACTTGCCGGTCCACCTAAGGTGCAATTGGCTAAAGGAGGAAAGAAAGAAACAAAAAAAAGAGTCAGACGCAAAACAACAGAAGAAACCGCAGGACCTACCCAAATGCTTCAGTAAGTTCAAGAAGGGTGACAAAGTGGTGGACTTGCTAGGAGCAAAGAGGCAGGGCCAGACTAGGAAGCCTATTGAAGGACTCGACAAGGTCAAGGAAGTCAACCTAGCATGGGAAGGTGAGAAGCCTTGACCTGTATTCATAGTAGACGACCTGACCAAGGATGAGGAGCCTAGCCTTGTTGCTCTCCTATGAGAGTATGTGGACGTGTTTGCTTGGTCTCTGGATGAACTTAAGGGAGTCGACCCCAGGGTTGTGAGCCACAACATCCCTATGGTCCCTAATGTTGTCCCTGTAAAACAACGCCTTTATCCCACGAATCCAAAGCATGCCCATGCAGTAAAAGAGGAGATTGATAAACTCATGCGAGCATGATTCATCTACAAAATAGAGCACACAGACTGGGTATCATCAATAGTGATCGTTATGAAGAAAAATGGAAAGATCCGAGTGTGCGTCAACTACAATAAAGTCAATGCCTCTACGAAGAGAGATAAATACCCATTGCCATAAATCGAGCACATGTTTGAGAGGGTGGCATGTAGAGAATCCTACAGTTTTTTGGATGGCTTCACCCTGACGACAGGCACAAGACTGCCTTCGCTACAGAGTGGGGTATTCGCCTACATCGTTATGCCCTTTGGACTAATGAACTCACCCACAACCTTCCAATGCACCTGATGTGCACGATCTTCAAAGACATGCTCAGACATGAGCTAGAGGTGTTTGTAGACGATCTATGCCTACACTCTAGCTAGGCGGAACACTTAGAGAAACTACTGATAGTCTTTGAGCGGTGTCGACTTTATAGTCTCTCGTTGAACCCCCTGAAGTGCCAATTTTGGGTGAAACACGGATGCATCCTAGGGCACATGGTATCCGAGAACGGCATCGCTCTACTGATTTCTCAAAGATCAAGGTTATTGTTGACTTGCCACCACCCAACAATTATAAGGGTGGTCAGTGCTTCTTAGGTCACACAAGGTACTATCAGCGCTTTGTACTGAATTATGCACTAATCGTAAGACCATTGTACAAGCTGCTAATTGTATTCGAGTGAACCTAAGAATCCCAATGTTCTTACGAAGAATTGAAAAAGGCTCTTACCATTGCACCCATCTTACGAGCCCTAGATTGGACCAAAAGGTTCCATGTGCATATAGATGTATCTAAGTTTGCCATTGGAGCTGTTCTGTGCCAACCTGGCAAACACAACCTTGATTACCCAGTGAGCTTTGCTAGCAGGCAACTCATTGACACGGAGATGAGCTATTCCACTATAGAAAGGGAGGGGCTGGCCATGGTGTTTGCCATTAAGAAATTTAGACATTATCTTTTGGCCACACCCTTCACCTTTCTTGTTGACCATCAAGCATTGCTCTATCTAGTGAACAAGCCTTGCACTACAGGATGCATTGCATGATGGTTATTACTTCTTCTAGATTTTGACTTCTCTGTGGTTGTACGCAAAGGGAAACATCATTACATGGCAGATCACATATCCCGCATACCCACAAGTGAAGCCATTGGACAAGGCATAATGAACGACCTTCCAAATGCACATCTCTTTGGCATGTCTAGTGACAAGGAATTATTCAAGGATGATTTAATGCCATATTGGGCTGACAATGTCGTCCACGTACTCAAACACGGTCTACCCGAGAGACCTATCGAGAAGGCCAAGCTCAGGAGGCTTATTGTGAAGATCCAACCCTATCAGATTGCCAGCCAACTCTATAGGTTAGGGCAAGATGGGTTGCTACGTAGGTGTGTGTGCAAACATGAGATGCATGACACGTTGAGAGAGGCACATGCCAGAATCGTTGCGGGGAATTTCCATACGACAGCCTGCAAGGCGTTGCAATCTCAACTGTGGTGGCCCACGCTATTTCGTGACGCAACTAGATTTGTCAAGCACTGTGATGAGTGCCAAAGGACCAAGGTCCCCACGTGGAAGGACAAAATGGAATTGACCCATGTAATAGCACGACAACCTTTTGAGAAATGGGGCGTTGACTTCATCGGACCCATTAGTCCTATGGCTTAGTATTCAGATGCTCGATATATCATCGTAGCAACTGACTATTTGATGAAACGGGCTAAAGCAAGAGCCACAAGGAAGAACTACGCAAGGACCATAGCAAAGTTCTTATGGGAATAGGTCATCTCAAGTTTTGGTTGCCCTATTGAGATAGTGATCGACCAGGGCACCCACTTCATCAATGAGGTGATTGCCCACCTACTCCCAACCTTCTTGATCATCCATAAGAAGTCTTCACCATATATATCCCCAAGACAATGGATAGGCAGAATCAACAAATAAGATCTTGATCAACGTGCTCCACATCCATTTTATAAGCTATTCAATAGGCCCATAAAGCTCCCATGAGCTTGTTATCCCAGTCGCTCCGAGAAGTGGAAACCTTTATGTCAATTACGACCTGCAGCGTGTCCACCTCGCCATAGGAAATGTGCATGTTGTGACAAATTTCAGGCAGTGCGAGTCCCTCCAAGACCACCACTCTACCAATAGAGAAGACCATGCCTAAGGCTAAGGAGGGGGGTCATGATATGTCACACCCCACTCGGCCCACAAAACACCACCCCACCAAACCCACTCCTAAGGTTAAGCAATCTACATTTCAATGGGTACCTAAACATCAAGGCAACCCTTCCCACAATAAGCAAACGCGACCCCACAGACCTAGGAACTCTCATGCAAAGCCTAGAAAGCAGCCTAGACGCCAAAGCCATAAATGCACCCTTAAGCTGCGATGGTTCCCCATAACCCTATTACGTGCTCAAGGACACTATGAGGGCAACAACTGGATCTAGGTGCCCAAGGCATCCATCCTTAAGAACAAACCCTTTACACATCTTGCAACCAAACCTGCTTCAAGTAGCATGTTCACTAAACAACCAGCCATACCTATGACCCAAGCTGTCAAATCTATGACAACCACAAAGACCGAAGCCCCAAAACCCTAGCCCATCTATCCGCCAAAGCCACAACCCGTTGGCTCTAAACCAGCCACTATGTAGTGGGAGCTCACACTGAACCGCCAAGACCCACAGATCGCTTATTGCTTCAAGCATTTCAAGCGAGCTCTAATGGCTATCTCTCACCTAGCCGACGCACTTTTAGAGGTTTCCTGCATGTCTTTGCTCTTCTTCCATGCCTTTTCCGCTTTTTCCTTCATTTTTCGCCATCTCGACTTTCCGCCCTCTCGATTTGGGTTAACATTATCCCCCTCCGAGATGGATGCCAGTCCCATGGCACTTCTGTGTTGTTGTAGGATGGTAGGCACTTGGGCAATGATGGTGTAAAGGGAAGGGCCACATATAGATTCAGGTGCATGTGGAAGCTGATGTTTGTCGGGCAAGCCAGATGGATAGCGAGTGGTTGACGGGGGCCTCCAAAGTGGGTGGTTTGCCGCTTGTGTAATGCCTGAAAGGAGAAGGTTCGGTGCTCTTCCTAAGGGGAGTGTCTACCTTACTATGTTAGTGCAGTGTGCTCATGCTAATGGAATGGGGAGGTGGGTCTAACCGCAAGCCTAGGCGATGTCCCACCCTTGAGGACCCCATTTGTGTTAAGGGAGGTGCGGTGCGAGTGGCTTAGGGTGACAGGTCTAACCATAGGCGAGTGTTAGCTCCCTAGGTATGTCCTGCCTTTGATGTGCGCTAAGCATGAAGTGGGGAAGCAAAAAGGGCTAGGGAGTTAGGAGCGGAGCCGACCAACCAAAGCCACCGGGCACGCCTAACTTGAGAACCCCTAGGTGCAGTGATAGCGCTCTATGTGGTGTTTAAGTGCTTCTGCAAGGGAGCGCTTGTGTGCTTTTCCTTTCATGTTATTCTTTTCTTTCCTTTGACTTTCCTTTTCTTTCTATCTATCTTTCTTTCTTTCTTTCTTTCTTTTTGCAGTTGTGGAATGACAGTCAGGCCTAATTTTCTTCATCTGAATGAGGAGGGGAAGGGGGTCGAATGGATTTGCTCAAAAATTGGTAATTTTGCATGTATCCTTTAAGATTCATGCGGACGTGGAGAGAAGTGGTGGAGAGGAAAGGGTGATTGCACCTAGTGAATTGGTTGTCATTCATATCTTCTAGGAGGACTAGGCAAAAAGAGGAGAGGAGACTAGCCCTCATCATGAGACGAGCCATGGCACAGCTGTCAATAGAGTTAGGGTCAAAGAAGAGGGGAGGTAGGCCGCACTCTTGTGGAGTTGGGTCCTGCTCAAGGATTAGCTTAAGTAACCTAAGGTAATTACAGGTTGTTACAAAGGCGGGGTCAGGGCATGAGGAGAAATCTGCAAGAAAGCATGTCATAGAATCATCTAGGCTTTCGGGGTTAAAGAGAAGGGCATGCTCGAAGAATACTATATTAGAGTTATAAATAATAGGAAATTCGTACCGCCCGTGGAGGGTGGCATCAAAATCCACACCTACCCTTTGAGGGTATGCCATGTAGGTAGGGTTGTTTCGCTCGAATGACAGGGTGTTACAAAACGCCATCCAGGCGAGCATACTGATGTCGCATACTTGCCTCCTCCACAGGGGTTGGCTGTTGTAGCCCTGTACAGTGTGTGGAACTTCAAAAACTTTGTTCTGCCAATAATCAACCGCTTCTGTTCCCTAAGAGGTCAGGGTTTTTTCTCGCTCTTCTAGCCATCTTTGCCCCAACCGGCCACCAATCGCGATCACCTCATCCATCACCTTGAGCGGCAAGACCCTCCGCAGACTGGTGGGTAGGAGAAAACTAAAGGTGAATGGATCCTTTTCTTGTTCTTGTCTCTCCCACAGCACCAGTTCTGTGTGGAATCCAGCGGGGATATCATCAGGGCAAGGTGGGATGGGTGTGGATGGCAACACGGCTGGTTTGGCTCTCAGTTGTTTTCTGGCTTCCTCTACTAGCTTTCTGCGTCTTTCTCTAGATGCGGCTTCTCTTTCCGCAGATGGGTCCTCCTGTGGTGGCTCTTGAGACTGCGGAAAGGGGGGTTGTGGGACTACATCCTCCCTGAATTGGTTCATGTCGATCTCAAGTTCTGCTTCCTCCCCCTGCCATTCTCCCTATGGTGCTTCCTCTTCGAATCCGAGGGCATCAATTTCCTGGGGGGTTAGTCCAGCCAGCAATAGGTATTTTCGTAGCTCCTCCAAGCTCAGCCTAACCTCCGCAGGTTGTGGTGGCATCTGCAATCCAACATGTAAGGCTCTGCGTGCAATGCTGAGCTTTCTTTGTATCACCTCGAACAACTCTCCTTGCTTTGAGCGGGTGGTGTCCATGATGGTGTCAAGGAAGGCTTTTTGTTGGGCACCGAAGGCCACTTGGGCGGCTTCCGCCTTGCTCTCTGCAATGATTTTCTCCTTCTCTACCAGAGCAAGGCGCCGTGCCAGTGTCTTCACCCTCTTTTCATTATGCACAGCCCACTCCTCTGCTCTCTTGTTCATTTCCTCCATGCTCTCTCCTTGCTTTAGGGTTAGTGTCATGAGCCTTTGCTCTTGGTCCTCCAACTCCCTGACCAGTCTCTCTTGCTCTTCGCTTTCAGAGTTTAGTTGATCTGTCAGGCGCTCAATTTCTTCTTGCTGCTCCTCTATGTCTTGTTTTCTCTCCTCATCTCTGGCATTCATCTCAGCCACAAGCGCGTCAACCTGAGCGGATTTCATGATGAGCTCCTGGTATTGCACTATCAGGAGCTTGTGCTCTCTTTGTATCTTCACTAGCTCCTGTGTTTTGTTCTCAAGCTGCTGTCTCCAGTGCTCCTCCCTGTCATCCTTAGCCTTGACTGCTTGTTTGAGATCTGCGATCTCCCTTTGTTGCATGGCTATCATCCTCGTTTTATCCAACTAGAAGGTGGCTACTGATTTCTTCTCAGGTGCCAACTCAGCCACGACTATCTTGCATTCCTCCTTAGCTTTCTCCAATTGGGAGAGCATCTCGGCAACGTACTCGTCGTAGTTAGACGGTGGCATCATCGTTGTGTGGATGGGTGAGGTTGAGGCTTCTACCTTCTGCCGTTTAGGATCTTGCCTGGATTTCGCATCAGTAGCTGGCCTCTTTTGTCCTGTGGCCGTGGTTTTTGTGCTCTGTCCCTGGGCCATCTCTTTGTTGATGAAGTATTGCATCCATCCCACGAAATTTGACACGTCGCACTAGTCGCGATGCTAGGGGTGATGGTGGTGGGTTCAGTGGAAGGCACTAGGAGGGTAGGAATTGGATGAATTGGGGCCGTGCCCTTGCCCTCAGTGATTGTAGGTGGCACGATCTCCGGCACCTGTGTGCTAGGCCCTAGCCTTTCTTCTCTATGTGGGCTCAAGTTCCCCAATTCATCAGCTCGGCTTTGTTGCTCGATGGACCAATGTGTGGCTTCAGCCAAGTCCTCTTCCTCCTTCCTTCTTAGTTCTTCCTCTTCCTCATCAGCCTTTCTTCTCCTTTCTTCCTCTGCTTTTCTCTGCTCTTCCTTATTTTTCTCTTTTTCTTCTTTTTCCTTTCTTTTCTTCTCCTCTGCTTCCTGTTTCGATGCCTTCTTTGCTTTCTGTAATTCTTCTTTCTCCTTCTCTTCCTCATGTCTCTTCTTTCTCTCTCTCTCCTTGGTCTATTTTAGGGACTCTTTCTTTGCCCTTTCCAAGTCTTCTCTCTCCTTCTTCCTACCTTCATCATCCTTTGTCTTTCTCTGCGTTGTCTTCTTTTTGGGCTTCTTGGTTGTCTTTTTGCTTGTCTATCCTTCCCCTTCTTCCTCTGTCTCAGTTCTATCGGTGGACCTATCCTTGTCCTAGTGAGGAGGCAGCCTTTCTGGTGTTTCTCCTTCTCCTTCTTCTGCATCCTATGCTTCCTTCACTACCTCCTGGATGAGCGCAGTCAAAACACCTCCATACCTGATGAAGAAGGCTTTGGAGGAGGCTTTCTTTCTTTCTGTAGCCTTAGAGGCTGGAGATTCTCCTCCTGCTGGTACACTTCCTAGGGCCAATGCTTTGGCTGCCTGGTCAATTGTTTTTCGCACATACCTGTTCTAGTCCACTTCATCTAGGGTATGGGCCGCTACATTCTCTAGCACAGGTATGCTAATTCGATGCATCAATGAATTGTAGCACTGGCTGGAGAAGAGCACATGTATCAGCTTGGCTCTTGCATCCTGGCTTCTGCGTCGGGGATATCTTGGATGCTTATGCCATCATTTGTGAGCACATCTTCCCTCTTCATTTTAAGCATGGCATAAACATCCCTTTATTGTTTCCTCTCCGTATTTGGCTCCAACCCCAAAGCCTTCTCCACCAAGGCTGGGTCTAAGCGGACCTGTACCTGCTTTGCATTTTCTCCTTTGCCCACCGTCACAGTGCCACATTCTTGATCTAGGTTGTACGTTTTGAGGAACTCCACGCACTTCAAGTGGTCCGGCTCCTGCGAGAACTTTTCAAGATACTTTGTGAGGTTGCATTGTTCAACTACCCTCCTAGCTGCTTCCTCCTTGACCACCACAACTTCTAAGTTGTGGATGGTTCGAAACTTAAGCTGGATGAAGGTGTGGTTCTCTAGATGGATGCGGTATTTCTCTCTTTCCTCGTCTATGAACGGGAGTCGGTGGGCGCGGTCTTGCTGTGACATTTTATGTTCCTGCCATAAATCATAACTTTCATTAGTGCTTCCCACATATTAATTCACTAATTGCTGGAAAAGAAAAACTCTATGCTTTTTGAATGAATTCATTAAGAAGCAATGTAGATTTTCATTTTCAGACTTGGACTTTTTGCCCTTTACTTCAAAGTTTTCATGCCCATTTTCCTACCCCATCCGTTTTTTGATAATATATGTTTATGTTTTTCACTGATTTTGCTTTGATTTATCCCCTTTGATTCATTTCTCATCTGATTCATTTCACCTTACCCCCTCCCCTTCCATCTTGAGAAGAATCCTTCCTAGGATTGAGGGTCAAAAGGTCAAGGGCTTTCGGCATGTTGGTGTAGGAGTTACTTGTGAAGGAGCCAAGTATAGAAATTTGGATTGTATTCCAATTGAGCTTCGCAGTCCAAATCAAATGGTCGAGGTCCCACATATGTGATGTATGTGAGAACATCTATGAGAAAGTCACCAGAGTCGACACGGCTAGCAATGTGTAACTCTTCCTTAGTCAACAAGCGATCGAGGTAGGGGTGTCCTTTGATGTGTTCTTCCATGGGTCAGCCCTGAAGAGTGGTTAACACTCTATACGAGGTAGGCGAACGTAAGTGGGATCATACTTTGCTATTTTGATGGCACGGCGTTGCTCAGCATTGGTCATTATGCGACATCCTTCAACTTCCCATTGCAACCTAAGAGCGTACCACTGCCTCAAGAAAGGTGATCCAATATCAGCGAGTTGTGATAACTCCGCAATTTCTTGGTCAGTGATAGCAGAAGTGGTTTGTGGATCGTATGACGTGATAAGGCATTGTTTGATGGCTTGCTCCTTGGAGATTTTGCTGCTAAGCAACTCAACAACGGAGCGAGAAGCTTTTGCGAACGCGAATTCAAAGGTTTCCCAAGAGCAAGGTATATTTTGCACTTCAGTTGCAAAGGATTCTTCTAATGTCCTAAGTCCAAGCGGTCGTAGCTTAGCGCGAGTGACACAAAAGTGTCATCTAGTCTTTTAATACAATCCACCACATCATCCCCGGTGTCCTCAGCGAGTGATGGGACCTAAAATGGGCTGACACTGGCTATAGCACTAGTCGGACCTCATGCTCATGACACACAAACACCCTCACGGCCTCGCGGACCAAGAGCATCAATCTAATGCTAAAGGATATACTGTCCTAAAGCTGAATCTATTGCATTGATAGTTTATAGTCCAACATTTCTCTAAAACTCCTCAAAGGGAGAACCCAAAGTACATAGGCATAACGCCTCATCACACACACATAGGATGCACTCCACTGACTAATAGTCGGAGCCCCACTGCAGCTCTCCTACATCACAGGGATTGGCCCTTTGATGCGCTGCTAAACATATAACACAAATGAACACAAACTCCTCTCTTTCATATTTCTCGTATTTCCAAGAGATATACCATGCTTCCTCACTTAACAGTCCCTTAGGAAACTGACCCTCTACCCTACAACACGGAACAACCTCACACTCTCAATCATGGGTCAAAGTCCTAAGAAAACAATTGTTGTGCAGTCCAAGAGATTTTCCTTTGATACCATGAACCATGCATAGTGCAAAATGTGAATGGTTTAGTGCACAAACAAAAGAAAATCAGCATTGTGTACCATGCATAAAGCATTCTTTCCATGAATTCCATACTAACGTTTACATATTGAAACAAGGAGAGACACCGATCCTTACACTCATGCTACAATCCTCTTTATTTAAACCGTTTCCTATACGCCAAGTGCAATGCATAAATCAAATATTTTCTTTATCTTTCAGTGTTTCAACCCCTCTTCATCCAACTCTTAGCATTTTGCATCATTGATCGGTTAGATAGGGTTTCTATGTATTTATCCATTTTAAAAGAACGATAAATACACACAAAACATAGAAACGGGGACAAACTGAGGCCAACCTCGTGCTTTGCTATCGTTATACATTGCACAAACATAGATATAATTTTCCCTAATTTTCCTCAGCCCGTTTCCTATTTTTCTCTATTTTTAAACCCATTTTTTTTTCATTTTTAGGTATTTTTCCTATTTTTCTTTAATAAATAATGATTGAAAATGAGAATTGATTGTGGGCTATGGCCCTTAGGTTCATTGATAGAAAAAACTCAAATTTAGTTGGTGTGACATATCATATTTCTCATTTATATAGCAAAACCCCCAATTTTATCCTTAAAACGCGTGTTTTACGGGTTTTAACACTAATTCCGGCCATATAGCCTTATATTTTCTGATTTTTAGGTTGCAAACAATTGAAACTCATGGCAAACAATATCATAATGAACTTTCATCCCATATGAACAAAGTTTCATAAAGCAAACAACATAAAAAGATCTTTTTTTTTTATAAAAATAGCATTACCGCTTATTTTCAGGTCTCGGTTTCTTGGTCTTGATTACGGGACTGATTTCCAGCATGCATGTAATGCTCAGCATCTTCAAGAATAGCACTCTTCATGTCTTCATCCATCCGAAAGCAATCCGATCTCATCTGGACAAGCTTTCCTCCACCATTCTTCATTTTCCTCTTACACACAAGAATAGCCCCTTAAGGGAGAGAGAGGGAGGAGAGAGAAAGACTAGAATTGGCTCTTTTCATTCAGGCCACCATTGTACGGGTGAAGACAGGTGATAAGATCAGCCAAGAGGGAGAAGATCAGCCCCAAGATCGGTTGTATGGGGTACTCACAGCCTGTCATCTCCATCTCCATCCATGGAGGCGTAAAAAAAAAATGGCGTGAAGATGGCGCCTTCATACCTCATTCTCTCTCCACATTTTTTCATCTTGTATGCTTAAAATTTTGAAGGGGGGGTCCAAACTCAAAAGGCATGCCCAAATTTGGCCTCCCAAGTGTCCACCTTTTCATATCTTGACCATTTTGTGGCCATTTCCCCGTCCGGGCTCCAAATCGAGCTCTGAAAAATCCTGGGTGTCCAGCTTGACATCCAGCATTGGCTGGCAACTCTTGACAACCTGCACGACAGTCTGAAAAATTATCAAAAATCAACAAGTGTCGCTCAGGTGCCTTTTAAGAGTCATATTTCACTTGGTGCTTAAAATCGTCCTAGCTGGAGCTGCCGCCTTCGACGTTGAATGTTTTTCCCCTAAATTTTGGATTTTTTGGCAAATTTTAGGCACATCTCGAGCTCAAAACTCTGCTCTCAGCGAGATCAGCGGCGCTAGTGCTAAAAAGGATTTTCGTTCCATAGGAGGGCGTAAGGCCGACAGGGTGGTTGAGGTTTGACAGAACAAGAGCTTTTGACAACGAAGATGGGCGGTTGGGAGGATTCGTGAGTTTGTGGTTGGGCCACTTGGATGTTGAGTGGATTAGGAGCAGCCATGACAGACGGGCTGCTGCATTCAGGTCGGAGTTGGGAAGGCGGATTGACTTCGGCGAGTGATGACTCTTGTGACGGAGCCTGCAGTTTGGGCCGGTAGGCTTGTGGGACTCGCTTGGGCCTAGGCATGGATGAGGCAGATGGTTGTGGTTCAGGAGAGCACTGCGACTTGTGGTTTTGAGGGTTTATGGAATGCGGTTTGATCAAGCTTGAGGGCAGTGTATGAATGGTACCCTTGGTCGTGTGGGCCTTAGGGATCCACAACCAAGTATTTTCCTTGTAGTAGCCTTGCGTACGTAAGAGGGCTTTAGGGACCCATCTTTGCTTGATCATGCGGTGCTTTCTGCTGCATTTGGGCCTCCTAGGTTTAGATTTTTTGGTTTTATGAGGATAGGAGTGTCAACTCCTAAGCGGTGGTTGCGGCTGCTTAGGCTTCCATTGAAATCTAGGCTGTTGAGCCTCATGTTTTGCTACTGTGGGCTGTGGTTCTTGAATTCTGGGAGGTGGCGGCCATGCACTACCCCCCTCCTTAGATTTGGTTATGGAGAATTCTATTAGTGGCTTTGCGGACGGTGATGAAGTCATGTAGCCCTTGCTGAAAGTTGTGACAATGCAAACATTGCCTATTGCGAGGTGGATGAGCTGTGACTCATAATCAACATTGCAATGAGTCTACTTTTTGAAAGTGCGCCCTAGCAGCGACTCCATGCCTGCATCTTTAGCATTTGGCAACACGTAAAAAATCACTGCGACAGTCTCAGACTCGATAGAAACAGCTACTTTGCACTTGCCGAGGAGTGCGTAGTAATGGGCCCCATAGGAACTTAATTTAACATTCGTGGGCTGAAGTGGTGGTCTGCCAAGTTTGATCCAATGATCGTGAGTTAGGACATTAAAGTCTACTCCCTCATCAATCAAAGCGTTGAAAGCGCAGGTTTGTTTTGCAGTGACCGTTATATGGAGATATGTGGGCTCTATGGCTTCCTCATCATTATCATCAATCTCAGAGATTGTGGCCACTCGTACTTTGACAGGCGGTTCTAACATCGGGGGCTCGTGCAAAGGACGGGTGGGAGGGTAGTACTTCTTGACACGACTACCATTGAAGAAGCCTATTTCCTCACCGTCTAAGGTTTCAAGTTCGACATTGCCTGTGCGGCTGATCGCACAAACTTTGAAGGGTCCAAGGCCTCGAAATTTCATTTTATGTTTATGTCCCTTAACGGAGTAGAGGAGCACTAAGTCGCCCTGTTCAAAGTCGCGCTACTTGACATGCTTGTCAAACCAACTCTTGCGACGGGCCTTCTCACATATAAGTGCATAGGTGGCTAGAAGTCGGGGCTCTAATAGGCGTTTAAGCTTAACCAGGCATTGCGTCCATGCCTCCTTCCCTTCCCATCGTTCTTGAAGGGCTATTCTTAGGCTAGGAACAAAGAATTCTAAGGGTAGGATTGCTTCTGTTCCATAGGTCAGCCTGAACGGGGTTTGACCGACAGTCTTTTTATAAGCTGTACGGTAAGCCCACAGAGCTGCCATAAGCTTGTTATCCCAGTCGCTACGTGAGGCTGAGACTACTTTGGTCAGGACATTGACGAGAATCTTATTCGTGGATTTTGCCTGACCGTTCGCCTAAGGATAGTATGGCGATGATTTGCGATGGATAATGAGAAAGGTGGACAGGAGATGCACTATCACTTCGTTGATGAAGTGCGTGCCTTGGTCACTGACTAGTTCGATGGGGCAGCCGAATCACGAGATCACTTGCTCCCATAAGAACTTGGCAATCGTCCTAGCATTGTTTTTACGTGTGGCTCTTGCCTCTGCCCATTTCGTGAGGTAATCCGTGGCCACAATGATGTACTTGGCTTGTGAGTACTGCACAGCAGGACTGATGGGTCCTATGAAGTCGATTCTCCATTTTTTGAAGGGTTGTCGAGCAATAATTGTTGTTAACTCCATCTGATCCTTACGAATCGGGACTTTTGTCCGTTGGCACTTGTCACAATGCTTGACGAATCGCGTGGTATCACGGAAAAGCGTGGGCCACCATAGTTGAGACTGCAGCATCTTTCATGCTGTCGTGTCTCCGCTAAAGTGTCCTCCCGTAATGCTGTTGTGTGCCTCCGAGAGCACATCGTGCATCTCATGCTCACATACGCATCTACGCAACAATCCGTCTTGCCCCAGCCTATAGAGTTGGCCTACAATCAGTTAATAGGGCTGGATCTTAAGGATTAAGTGCCTAAGTCGAGCTTTTTCTATTGTTCGCTCGGGTAGTCCATGCTCAAGCACTTGGACTATGTCATCCACCCAATATGGCATTAGATCAGCCCTAAATAAATCTCTCTCGCTGAACAGGTGGAATAGATGGGCGTCAGGTAATTCATCAACGATGCCTTGTCCAACGGCTTCTCCCGTGGGAATGCGTGGCATTTGATCAGCCATGTAGTGCTATTTTCCTTTCTGCACAACCACGGAGAAATCGAATTCCAAGAGCAGAAGGAGCCATCAAGCTATGCGTCCTGTAGCACAAGGTTTATTTACTAGATAGAGCAGGGCTTGATGCTCCACGAAAAAGATGAAGGGTGTGGCCAATAGATAATGCCGGAATTTCTTCACAGTGAACACCATGGCTAATCCCTCTCTTTCTGTTGTTGAGTAGTTCATTTCCGTCTCAGTGAGTTGTCTGCTAGCAAAGCTCACTGGATAATCTAAGCTGTGCTCACCATGTTGGCATAACACTGCCCCCATGGCAAACTTAGAAGCATCGATGTGCACGTGGAAGGTAATGGTGCAATCTGGGGCTCCTAGAATTGGTGCTGTGGTTAGAGCCTTTTTCAATTCTTCGTACGCTCGTTGGCATGCCTCGGTCCACTTGAAGACAATCAACAGCTTGTACAATGGTCTGGCGATCAATGCATAGTTCAGTACAAACCGCCGATAGTACCCCGTATGGCCTAAGAAGCATTGAACTCCCTTGTAATTAATTGGGGGTGGAAGGTTAACAATAACCCTGACTTTCGAGAAGTCAATGGCAATGCCATTCTTCGACACCACGTGCCCTAAGATGCATCTGTTCTTTACCCAAAACTGGCACTTTAAGGGGTTCAAGGAGAGACGATATAAGCGACACCGTTCAAAGACTGCAAGGAGTTTGTCTAAGTGTTTGATCCAGGTCGAATGGACACACAGGTCATCGACAAAGACTTCTAACTCCTTACGAAGCATGTCCTTAAAGATGGTGCACATGAGGCATTGGAAAGTGGCAAGGGCATTAGTCAACCCGAAGGGCATGACTATGTAAGCAAAGACGCCCCACTCAGTGGCAAAGGCGGTCTTGTGCCTGTCCCAGGATGCACTTGCACGTGGTTGTACCCTAAGAAGCCGTCCAGAAAACTGTAGGCTTCCTTGCCTGCCACCCTCTCAAGCGTGTGCTCGGTGTATGGTAATGGATAGTTGTCCCTCTTCGTAGCAACGTTCACCTTCTTGTAATTGACACACACTCGGATTTTTCCATTCTTTTTCATCACAATGACTATGGGTGATACCCAATCTGTGTGCTCAATTTCATTAATGAATCCCACTCTCATCAGCTTATCAATTTCCTCTTTGACAGCATGAGCCTGTTTTGGATTCATAGGGTACGGTCTCGCTGCTTGACCGGCGTTGCTTCTGCCGTCATGGGTATGTTGTGAGTCATGACACTCGGATCTATCCCCTTAAGCTCTTCCAAGGACCAGGTGAATACATCTATGTACTCTCACAAGAGAGCGACAAGACTAGTTTCTTCTTCCTTCTGTCAAGTCGTCGACAATGAAGACTGGTTGGGGTGTTTCCCCTTCCTGGGCCAGATTCACCTCCTTGACCTTGGCTGGTCCCTTGATTGGTTCGTTGGTTTGTCCTTGACGTTTGGCACCTAACAGAACTACTACCCTATCCCCTTTTTTGAATTTCGTAAAGCGCTTAGGGAGGTCCTGTGGTTTTTGCCGTTCCTCCGTTCGCGTATCCCTAGGTTGTTTTACCTTTTCCTGCCTTAACCGTATGTGGCTCAGGTGGACGGGTAGGTCCCCCTTCATGCGTCTGCCTAGGGATTTCTGTATCACTGTTCGACCTAACCTCCAACTCAGAGTCGAACTCCCCGTCTTCGCTAGAAGAGATAGTCTCCCCTGGTGGACGTAGTTCAGACGGTGATTCTGTCCTTAGCACTGGTATCATCCCTGGCTGGGCTAAGCCTGCTTGTTCAAGGTCTATGGCTCCTACGTGTTCCAACCAAGCACGGTCACATTCCATGCGTATGACCCCTCGCTCCATCCTAAAGATATTTCTTTTCTGCGGCTTGGAGTCTGCTCGTATTTGCTCTATTTCTTGTCCTTCAGTGTCGTATTCTATGGTATCTACTTCACCCTCAATTCCATCACTGAAGGATTGACAGTCTTCGTATTCATCGTTAGAATCCCCTTCATCAGACTGCTTGTCATCTCCTAGGGCTTGGTACACCTCTTGTTGTTGGTCAAGGGGTAGGGTCCAGTTATACATGAGGTTTAAGTCATGCACTCTGGTCCATTGCCACTTGGATTCACCTAAGAGATCCTGAATTGCCAGCTAGCTTATCTGTCAAGTATTCCAGCATCGCCTGGAGTTCCCTTTTGTTAGTTGGGACTTGGAAGTTGACAGGCTTAGTCTTTCCCCAAAGGGTTCCTGCCATCATGCAGACTAGTACGGAGAGTGTGTCGCTAGGCTTGCCGATCGTTTTGATGGTTTGCTCATATGCCTCATGGTCTGAGAATGGCAAGTCGATTGTAGCAAGAACGTGCATCCAATCCTGCTCATCCTCTGGGCATGGGAAATACTTAGTTAAGGGCCCATAGGAATCCTTGACTTGAGTGTTACCCTTGAGTATAGTAGAGATGGCTTCTAGGTCGACTAGTGAGGTCTTCCAAGTATCCATCTCTATCCTTACGGCATCCGTTCTGTTGCCAAGGAAGATGAAGCCATCACCCCAATCTTCGATGACTCTAGCGTTGTGCATCCAGGGTCGGCCTAATAGGATATCGTAGTCCACTCCCTTCATGACTATAAAGTCAACAGAGGACTGGACACCTACAATCTTCACTGGCCAATTCTTAAGTACCCCAAATGGCTTTACTCTCATACCGTTTACTAGTGTGACATTAAACCTAGTAGTTTCGACAAGCGGGTTTTCCCAAGTCTGAAGCACTATGTGGCTAAGCACACTAACCCCAGCTCCCGTGTCTACGATTTCCTTTCTTGTTGTGTCGCCTAGGGCTAGGACTGGTAGGACTGTGTGCATCTCAGAACCTTCCTAGAAGGCATTGGCGTGCAAGGATTTAGGCACAGAGTGCAGTGTCAAACTCGGTATTTGCGTTTCTGCATCATGGTCTTGAGGGTCTGCCATGACCTGCTCTCGTGACCCTTCAACCCACTACTTAAGATCTTGCCATAGGGTAGGATGCTGCCTAAGCAGATCTCCTAGGCTAAGTGTTATAGGGGTAGTTACTAGCGTGGTTAGGAGATCGTTGGATACTCGTCTCTCCCCTAACCTGGATTATCCTGGCCAATGGCCGTGGCTGATCTGCGGCTCTGTAGTATCAAGGCTTGGTCTTAGCAGCACTGCTTGTGGTGCGGTTGCTTCTACCGACTTAGGTTGAGGCGGTGATATTGGCATGCTTACATTGGAGAGATCATCGATCTCATCCTCTATGATGGGCCCAGCGTCCTTGAGATGCTCTTAAGCCTCCTTCACCCATTCCTTCATCTTTTCTATGGCCTCTAACTGTCGCTTCGGATGCGGGTATTCCCCTACCTTAGCACTTTCCTTTTCGGTCGTCTTAGGGGCTGAAGTCTCTACCTCTGCGTCTAAAACCCTCTTTCTAGCAGGTAGAGTCATAGCACTCTCGGTTTTTAGTGCGACTTTAGCTTCCGATCTCTTCTTTTTCCACTTGCGGCTTTTCTTCCCTATCGAGGCTGCGTCAAGATTGCTAGGTCCTGGTAGAGGGATGCCGGCCTGCTTCGTTTGGGCTCGGGTCATGACCTGCAATGGGATAGGTGTGGCCTCCCCATCAAGGTTTTCGACACCAAACAGCCCCAATGAGACAGATGGTACATTGGCTGACCTAGAAGATGGCTTTCGCTTTGGGCAATCTACGAAGAGATGGGTGATTCCACACTCTGCACACCTTTGGTCAGCCTTGTCTCTATTTTGCTGCTCTCTTTCAGGGCAGCGTGATGAGACATGACCAGGGTGACCACAAGTCCAACAGATGATTGGATCTTGCGTCTGCCCTCCTAGGCCTCTACCTCATCCTCTTCCTAACGTCATCACCGACACGGGTCGATAGTCCATGAGGACAGCATTGCCCTCGTCGCCATGCGAGACGTAAGGGTATATGTAAGTTTCTTCCTCACTTGGCCCTTCCACGTAGTGGACTGGAGTGTCACTCGGTGGATGGGTTACATAAGGAACAGGTGGTCTAGGGATGCCCGTAGGATTTATTTCCATCCTAGGAATAGCTGGCTTCATATCGTTAGGCGCGGGGAGGGCCAATGGGGCTCCCCTTCCAAAGAATGGCTATGGCCTATTCGCTAGGTAAGGCTGGCCGTAGGGTTGCGAGTACGGAAGTCTTTGGTAATCTACAATGCGCGATGTCATGGCCACACCTACCGTAGTTAGCACAAGGTCTTGACCTAGGGTCTTAACACTTGGCCGCTAAGTGGTTTCAGCCACAGTACACGTATTAGATGTGCGGGCTCGTTGGTCGTCTCAACATGTCTTGCAACTTGGCTAATTCCATCTTGACATCAGCCAAGCCTTGGTCTGTCTCGGTGGCCTTCCCCTTATCTTGGGATGATGGGATTGATCACTCACTAGAGGCTGACGCTCTCTCTGAACCTCGCGATTTGGTCTCCTTTACGTTTGAGCTCCTGGAGCTCTGCTCTTTCAGCTGATCATCGACTCAGATGGCTTTCTCAAACACTCTAGCTATCGCGTCTTGTTGCAAGCTCAAATTGCCTGCCAAAGCCTTATATAACTCCTCGTCTTGAATTCCGCTGATAAATGCAGTCAAAACTACTCTTTCAGTCGGTCGCTCGCCCATAGGGATTCTCTTGAAGAGACTCCTCACATGGGTTACGTAGTCGCGAATGTCCTCCTTCTCTTTATGCTTGATGTTCATCAAGCGTACTAGTAGGTTATTGGAGTATCTAGGCTCGGCAAATCTCTTAATGAAGAGATCCTTGAGGCCATTGAAGTTGGCTCGCTCTACAACATCTAGGCTCGTATACCATGTCCTACCCTTGCCGCCTAGGCAAAGCCCAAACGCTTGTGAGCGTTGAGTTAGGTCATTGAGGCCGTTGGCTTTGCAGACTTGCTCAAACTGCGAGCAGCGATGTCGCTAGTGCCGCGGCACTTTGCTCTGCAGTCATGTTATCTAGCACTCGCTTCATGAGAAGCTCGCTCAACGTCAAGTCCCCCTCTAGGGCTCTCTCGTGATCTGTTCGGTTCCTACCTTCTAAGTTCAACACTCGCTGCACCTCGCGCAACTCCGTACTTTGCCTTTGGCTTCTAGCCTCCTGATCCCTATTGTATTCGGCTATGCTTTGCAATGCTTTGTGGGCTAGCTTTCTCTCCTCTTCTAGATCTACCATGATAGCATCTACTGTCCTACCGTAGTGCTCACACCGGGCGTGTGCGTCGTAACTACTTACCAGCTGACGTTCAAATCGAGTTCCTCATTAGACTAGTGGTCTGAGCTTTCCTCTGCCATTGTCGAGTTGTCTTGCTCCACCAAGCTGTCGATCAGGTTCAGTAGACTTGTTAAATCCACATCGTTGGAGCCCCTTGCTTGGTCCTAATCTGCACTTTGATGGTTTGTCTATGTCTTGGGTCCTCTCCTATTGGTGGGTTCCTTGAGTGGTTTATCTGAGTGAGTTTCTTTAGTTATTGAATACAAACCTCAATTTATGATCACTCAGTGCATGTGTCATTTCTCGTGCACTTGTGCTCAATCAGGCTTTCAACTTTCTTAAGTGTACTTCAAGTGTGGAAATTCAATGTGAGTGCAGCAAGTAATTCCTCAATGTCTTACGCACTCTCGCTTGTTTCGGGCCTGATAGGCTTGTAGATCAATTTTCTGGCCGTTTTGTCAGGGTTTAGGGTTTTTCTCGTATGTCGCCTTGTTCATTTTTTGTCAGTCAGGTTTTATAGCTCAGCAGTTCGCGTCTAGGTCCTTGGGTCTCGCAACTGCCTACTTCTAGCTACTAAGCAGCTGCACGTTACGATTTTTTCCTATTACGTATGCCAAAATCAAGTTCTAAGCGCGCGAAGGGTTTCGACAGTTTGCGCCGCTACGTTTTAGCCGAGTCAGGTCAAGTTTTTGAAAATTTTGATAAAAATTTACACTCGGACCAACTGGTCCGAATTGCAGGGCCCGAGTAGGTCACTCGAACGGGCCGAGGGCCGAATTTCAGGGTTTGACTCGGACGGTTTTGATTCGGACGGGCCGAGGCACTTGGGCTGAGGGCCGAATGTGGAAAGTGGCCGAGGGCCAAATTTGAGACTCGGACGGGTCGTTCGGACGGGCCGAGGTCGAATGTGCCACGTGGCCGAAAGCTTTAACTCCGACGGGCCGAATGGGTTGACTCGGACGGTTTGCCTCGGATGACGGTCCAAGGGCCGACTAGGGTTTGGGCCGAGTGGGCCGAGTGACAGGGGCCGAGGGCCGATTCTGGGACTCGGCCCAGAAAAGGCCACTCCGACGGGCCGAGCGCGGCACACGTAAATAGCGCAAACAGAAATTTCATCGATTCACGAGATTCAAGCAAGCACAATGGCCATGCACTTTTAGATCCTATCTAGGGGGTAGAGGGAGAGATTCATATACCTGAACGGGCCGGTAAGCGCGTCAGTGATGCGATCAAATCGATGCAGGCTGGAGCTCTCTCTCTCTCTCTCTCTCTCTCTCTCTCTCTCTCTCTCTCTCTCTCTCTCTCTCTCTCTCTCTCTCTCTCTCTCTCTCTCTCTCTCTCTCTCTCTCTCTCTCTCTCTCTCTCTCTCACTGAAATGGCATGAATGAGCTCTCCCTTGGCCTCTTGGCTCTTATACCCCTTCTCGGGTGTGGTGTTGATGCCCCCAATCACTCACTTGCCGATCTTAGGCATCACTAGCGAGCATTTTACCAATTTTTGCACGATTTTTGCCATGTTTTGCATTATTTTGAAACAGTAAACCCTACTCTTCTCCAGTTCGATTTCCTAATTCTAACCTACGCTAAATGCAACAAAAATCAAAGGCAAAAAACTAAAATAAATTCTCCATGTTTTCCAATCATCAAATAACCAAAATATCCCAAAATACTTACTTGTTTTGAAGATCAAAAATACCCAAACTTCCTACCTATCTCAAGCTCCGTTTTGGGGATGAATCCCCTACTTCGATGCTCGATATGAGAAGAATTTGAAATGAGCAAAGAAGAGTCAAGAAGAACCGAGGAGGAGAGGAAGAGAAGAGCTGAAGATGAAGCTAAAGAAATGAGGAGGAAGGAAGCTGTGAATTTGGTAGAGGCAACTCATGAGTCCATGGAAGAGACCCATGGAGGGGGAGAGATGAGCCCACTGAGCCTACATCATGAGGCTGGAGTTGGTGGTAGTGTAGAGACAGCCCCGGTGGTTGCAAGAAAGGGCAAGGCCCCACTGCACCCCCTCCCCTCTTCCCTTGTGCCACTCCCAATTGAAACCACACCCACCATGACATAGGAGTCGGTGCCAGCTATGGACACGGCTCAATTAATGGCAATGATACATCTCCTGGCTAACAAAGTGGAGGAGATTGCCCCCAAAGCAGGAAGAAAGAGGCTAGTCACAACAGATACAGAATCATAGCAAGACCCTAAGCAGCAGAAGCTGGAATCATCAACCACTACGGCCCTCTCATAATGTCACTAGCAGCAGACTATGATGCATATGTGGCTGAACTCCTCACTCACTTGAGCAAGGCCAGAGAGGAAAAGAAAGTGTCCTTGACAGAGCTGAACTCCTCACTCACTTGAGCAAGGCCAGAGAGGAAAAGAAAGTGGCCTTGGCAGAGCTGGACATTGAAAAGGAAACCTCGGTAGTTTTGAGGCTCAACGTGTCCAAGCAAGCTGCAGATCATCAAAAAGAGCTTAAGGCCCTAAAAGAGAAATTGGATGCCAAGACCAAGGAAGCTCAACAGAATGAGGATCATTTGAGGTGAAGATTGGAAGAGGAAGAACAGGATGTACTAGCTTATCTAAAGAGTCAAAAAATGTTAATTCAGCAGTATGATGAGCTAATGGAAAGGACCGCTCGCTTGGAGAAGCACTGGCAGGAATAAAGCCAGGAGTCGGAAGAGCAACATCAAGAGCAAGAGGACGCCTTGGCATTCTGGCTGTGGTATGAAATAGAGGAGCAAGGAAGACTACAAAGAGAGATCCAAGTCCTAGAGCAAGAAAGGCAGGATGCCACAAGAAGAAGCACATAGGAGCTGAAAGATGACTTGGAAAACACAAAAAGAGATGTGGATGCTCTCATGGCTATGGCAATAATAGAAAGAAGATTGCATTTTGCAGAGTTAGAAAGCCGTGAGCAGATCCGGGCAGAACTGTCAAAGAGATTCATAGAGGCACAACTGCAGTTTACTATTACGGTACAAGGAAGGAAAATAGCAGAAGAGCAGCTGAACCGCCGCAATAAGGAGAAGATGTAGATGCTAGACTTAGTGAATGAGCAGCAACAGGTGGTAGTGATATTACCTCGAGAAATGGAGGACGAAAGGAAAAAGATGAAAGAGAAGGCACGACAATGGGAGCAGCACAACTTCGAAAGAGTATGTGGACTAACAGAATGCCTGGCGACGAGTGAATGCGAAAGAGTGTGCACGAAATCAAGAGCAGAGGC
Organism: Lygodium microphyllum; assembly: GCF_053477565.2. Taxonomy (NCBI): domain Eukaryota; kingdom Viridiplantae; phylum Streptophyta; class Polypodiopsida; order Schizaeales; family Lygodiaceae; genus Lygodium; species Lygodium microphyllum. The sequence goes on along the minus strand of NC_141164.1, from coordinate 119,881,230 downwards.
TGTCGAAGTGTGCTCAAACACTCAGAGACAAGCCTTCTTGAGCACGATGTCGTAGATTTCGTGTAAGGGCTGCTGAACACGAAGTTCAAGTTGCAACAAGGAAAGAGGCTAACAAGAAGAAATCGAATTTTTGATGCCAAAGTTCACTATATTCCTTGTCAAGTAAATTACATGAGGTCCATGTTCAGAAAAATCTGTAGTATCTCATAAATTGTTTTACATTCAGGTGTTTGAAGATAATTATGCCATTGGCACATAGGCTTGAAGTGTCTTGAAGAGTTCTGCTGGAAGAGTTCTACTAGGCAACAATTCTGAGCTTTTTCTCGATCTAATCATTGAGCAATCAACCTATAAGTCTACCCGACATTCAGCACCAGTTCAAGGCTATTCTCAGCATTCAAATTTCAGCAAGAGATTGCCACAGGAGAAGACAATAGCAGTGGACAGCAAAGAATGGAAACACTTCAGCTGTATGACTTGAACCCAATACACTCAACCCCTTGATTCGATTGGAATGAGCACCAGATATTTTCAGAGCAAGCTCAGCTGTTCTTGTATCCCATGCTCTCACAGTGCAGTCTTCACCTCCTATCTGAGCTGCAGCATGTAGCTTATATCAAGCTCATAGACCCAAGCATGTCGCAGCTTGAAGAACTTTGATTAGAGAACCCGTTGTGCAGATTGCCGTTCTTGAGGGATTGAAAAAAATGCTCAGGATGTAGATTGGTGACAACCTTCCTCCCTCGACCTGGGCTCCTCCTCTTCCATGTATCAGAAGATCATCAACACTCATATAAGATACAAGTGGCACTAGGCATGAAGATCAAGAATCAGCTTCCTTCCCATGGTTTCTTGCTTCCCATCCAAAAGCATTAACTGTAAGGCCTTGTCTGCCAAACAGTCATACAAGTGGTTTTGTTCAATGAAATCAAACACCTTCGGCTACATTAGCTCAACAAAATTTTCAAAGCCTTATCGTGCTGCTTGTTCACAAGGAACAGTTCAGCCAAGGCCTCCTCCTCAGCACTAATCCGCCCTGGTCGCATCAAACAGCATGAATATATTGATCATATTACATACAACATAGCTGCCACTCATCACAGTGATCACCGACTTGATCTGCTTCACCCTACACATCATAATATTCCAATTGCTGCAGTAAGCTGGGCGTAGGTGATCGACGTCGGCTTTGACAGTGATCAACAGACGGCGGACATCGAGCAGCCACGGCTTCTACGGTAGTCGACGACGACCATTACCACAGAGCTGAATGAATATCCGGCCAATATTCTGCGGGGTGGCCCAGGCTCTAATCCCAGCTCGCCCAACAACTTTGTCGTCCAAAAGCATTAACTGTAAGGCCTTGTTGCTTGTTCACAAGGAATAGTTCAGCCAAGGCCTCCTCCTCAGCACTCTTGCATTCATGTTTAGTTCTCGCTCACTTCAGAACAATAGCTTTGAAAAGCCGGCATCCCCCGCACACAACTCTGACCCATTGTGGATTTTAGCCAATCGATGCCTCCGAAACATGTCGTAGTGTCTGCTTCTTTTGAGAGAGGTGGCTCATAAAGCTTGGAAGCAGACAGTCAAACGAATTGAGAGCCAAGAAATGCCATATCTGAAAAAAAAACTTGAAACTCAAATTAGATGAAGGAGAACGAGAAAGATTGTTGTTTAAGCGTCTTATGAACCAGGAATGACCATATCTACGCTCCTCCTGATAGTCGTCATCCTTCTCCTCAGACTTTTCTGCCAACCCGCCATTGATAGCCCTTTCAAAAATAATCCCCTTTTTCCTAGCTTTTTCCCTCTCCAATCTCAACATAGCATTTGTAAGGCTATTCTGAAAGTACAAAGCTTTCTATCTTTCCCTCCAACTTTCAAAACAGAAAGCCTTCTCTTTTACTACCTCAATGATTTCTCCCATGAATCCATGGTATCAAATGCACCAATTTATAACCAACCTTTGAAATCAGATGTAGCAAATGATTTCTGTTGTAATCCAATCGAAGCAAGGTCCATAAGTTCAGCCATGGATGACATGAACCACAAGCATCAGAAAAATAGCACAATAGCACGATCTGATTCAATGCTTCAATGACCTTCAATGTCACAAAGCTCTCTGGTTCATCTCCCCCATCTGCCTCATGTCCGCATTCTCCGTATCCCCTCCTTTCTTTGTAGTCTTGACATCATTGGCATGGCGAATTCTAGCATATTCAGGAGGGAAGAATCAATCTTTATTAATGTTAGCTTCTACTCCGCCTCCTTTGATTCCACGATTTCCTACACTTTTCTTAGAGATCATCATTGAAATTATCAGCTTGATAATGTCCTTTGGCATCAGTTTTTCATATTTTTCTGTCACACATACAACATGCATACAAACTAAAACACACATAAACACAAACACACAAGTGGAGTATGTACATTGAATGCGGGTACTGAAAGGACGGATTATCTTAATGCATCAATCACACACAATGAATCACACGCGAAAAGATAACACCAATGCACAACAAAAATGGAGGTGTTTATGGCTCGGATGCGCAGCAGCACGACATCCACCCCCTCTAAACCTGCGCATCCTCTGGATGAGCCAACTATCCAGGAACATCCAAGTCCACAAACAGGTCCAGTCCTTCATCAGTTTCTAGTAGACTTGTTTCTCCATCAGCTTCATCATCCATATTCTCTGCCTCTTCTGCTAGACTTTCTTCTACCTGCTCTTCTTCTGCCAATGCTTCAAGTGAATACTCTTCATCTTCTCTTCTCTTGAAAATCTTGACTCGTTTTCCAGCAATGGGCACCCTCAATACCGTTCCATCTAATTCAGCCAACTCATAGGTAGCATTGTCAAAAACATGTTTCACCTCATACGGTCCAAACCATCTTTGAACCATTTTTCTCATGCTATTATGCTGATTCTCTAGACTACTGTCGTAGACTAGAACCCAATCTCCTTCTTTTATGGCTCTAGGCCTCAAGCGATGTCTCAAATCAAACCTGTCCTTGTTTGTGAGTCGAGCTGCCTTCAAACAATCAACTGCTAGCTGCACATCTTCTGTTCTTCTCTCTAGTTGATGAATCCGAAGAGCTAGTAGCTCCTCCCTTGATAAATTCTCTTGCCATGGAAGAGCACTCCACGTGAGAGCACAGATTTCTGTAGGCATGACAGGTTTTTGCCCATACATCAACTCTGTAGGCATATATCCAGTAGTCACACTATGTGTAGAGCGGTCTGCCCACAATGCAAAAGGTAGTAATCTCGACCAATCTCCAATCCGACCTCTACAAGCTTTTGCGAATGCCTTAACTATCGGCGGATGTCCTCTTTCGCTCTTGCCATTTCCCTCTGGATTATAGGCAGTAGTGTGAGCCAACTTAATCCCAAGCCGTGAGAAAAATTCTCTAACTTCGTCTGCATCTAGCTCTCCACGATCAGCTATAATCTTGCCTATACATTCATACCTGCAAAATATTTCTTCCAACAAGAATTTACATACTGTAGTGGTGGTCTTCATCTGCAAAGATCTGCCTTCAACATAGTTTGTAAGATCCTCCCTAGCCAAGACAAGATATCTCATCTGCCAAAGTCCCACTGGCAAAGTAACCAAGTCAACCACCCATTTATAATGAATACATAGTGGATAGGTCGGATGCAACTCATCACGATGCCGCACTAAAGAATAGAGTTGACAGTCCCTGCAAAGTCTCCACAAAGTGGGAAACATCTTTATACATCCCTTTCCACCAGTATCTTTCTTTGATTTTCTCATAGGTAGCCCACACACCTCTATGACCAGCCCAAGAACTCTCATGAAACTCTTGCATAATCTGTATCTGCATCGCTTCCTCACAAACTACTCTCAAAGGTAAGCCACCTCTCTTCTTTGGATGCTTCCAAAGAAAACTATCTTTAAAAAAATACCCATAAGCCTTTCTTCTGATTTTCTTGAATTCATCATCTGTCCAATCAGCTCTTCGAGTCAATGAACTTAGATACTGTCCAATTTGCAGCCACTCGTCAACATAGAGTTCTTCAATAAAGGCTTCAACAGTAGATACATGACAATCATGAACAAGGACAGAAGCTGCAAACTCTGTCTCATCATCTTCTGCAAGTATTGACTCCTCGTCCTCATATCTCGCTCTAGACAGCATGTCAGCAACAGCTGGATTATCTTTTCCTGCTATATATCGAAATTCTGGATTCAATGATTTGATGTAGGCAATCCACCGAAGCATCGCTATATCTAGAGTCGAACAGCTAGTAATCATGCCAAGCAAAGGCAAACAATCTGTTTCCACAACAACTGAAGCACCAATAAAATACCCTTTATCACACTTCAGTGCAGTGACTACTCCCCACAACTCTCTTTTAATCTGCGGATATCTCCTCTGTCGCTCATTAAGAACTTTAGCTCCAAAGCGGATTGCATATCTATTTCCATCAGCATCATCATGTCCCACTACCCAGCCTATGCCAATAGGGCTAGTATCAACTGTCAACATGATTGGCCGTCCACACTGATAATCCGCCTTGCAAAGAGTAGGAGCTGACTGCAACAGCTTCTTGAGTTTACGCATGGCTTTCGAATGCTTCTCATCCCAATGAAATTTCTGCCCCTTTCGAAGCAGCTGATAGAGAACATCTACTATGTGAGCAAAATGAGGAATCCAAATCATGTAAAATACACAAGCTCCCACAAATCTCTGCACCTCTGAAGTAGTCGAGCAATACTCTGCAATCCTGCTTATGGCATCCACCTTTGCAGGTGAAGGCTTCTTGCCATAATAATCAACCATATGTCCAACTATGATGACTTCATTAACACCAAAGACAGATTTCAGCCCTAAAAGAGTCAAGTTCACCTCCTCTAATCGTGTCAATATTTGCTCACAAGCAACCAAGTGTTCAGCCACAAACTGTCTACATCCTCGCAAATCAAGACTCTCATTCTTTTCTTCTTCTACACAACCCTTAATAGGCACATCATCTAGGAAAGGCATGGTATACTGCGGAATATAGTCTCGTAGAACTCTATGCATAGCATTCATCATATGAGCAACTGAGTTGGTGGCACCTTGAGGCAAGGTACACATCCTCACAAGACCAATAGGTGTCCGCATAGTAGTAATATCCCTGCTTTCCATGGCAAGCTGAAACTGATCATAACCAAAATACAAGTCACCTAGAGAATAGATGGCTCGTCCTGCAAAAGCCTCAGCAAACTCATCCACAACTGGACCTGTTCCTACATTCCTGATTGTCACTTTGTTCACGGGCTGCATATCCTGAATAAATCTCAAGGTACCATTCTTCTTTGGTACAGTAAACCATCTGTTAGAATAGGGCGCAGAAGAGGGTTCCAAAATCCCCATCTTAATCTTCTCATTCAGCAACTCTATCAGCTTTGGCAAGTGTGCTCTAGGCACAGGTATAGGACGTATACGGGACTAATGCAGCCAATTTCATGAGGAAAGAAAGCAAATGCCTTACCATGACGTCCAAGCATCTCTCTAAAACATTCTTTTTCCACTGGAAGCAAGAAATCATCATTTCCAATCTTCAATTCTACAAGATTTCAACTGTAAATTTATGTCCAATATCTGTAGGATCTCTCAACATAGGCTGTTTCATAGCTTTTTCTATCTGCTCATCACTATCAGGAGGAAGCGGCCCTACAACCGGCTTAACCTTCTTATCAACTATTTTATACTTCGTGTCAACCTTGGCATGAGTCAGGCACTCTTTTCTTTGCTGCAATTTCTGCAAATTTTCAGCAACTCTCAACTCTGTTGCTGAAAGATTTCAGCCCTTTGCTCTATGGACTGCATGGGTGCAGCCTGAAACTCTGTATGCTGAAATTTTTCAGCATTAAACTCTGTTGGCTGAATGGATTCAGCCCTCGGCTCTATGGACTGCATGGGTGCAGCCTCATACTCCATATGCTGAATTTTTCCAGCATTTAACTCTGCTGGCTGAAAGGTTTCAGCCCTCTACAACTCTGTAAGCTGATCAAGATCAGCCATAGATTCAGTTTGCTGAGTTTTCTCAGCCTCTAACTCTGTTTTCAGCATAAAATCAGAAATTTCCTAAAACATATCCAAGGTTTGCACAGGTATGATCTTTGAACCCTTACATACATCAGTTTTCAGCATTGTACCCATTTCAGACAATGTATCCGCATAAGACATCCCTTCATACAGCCCATCTACATGCTCTTCTGCTTGCAAAATACCTGCAATCTTCAACTCTTTCTCCATACGACCAATGTACTACCTGGCAGCTCTAGACAAATCTAAAATTTCTGATAACTCACTGAACTATCTGAAGAAAAACCAGCAAAATTACTGGAGAAAGACTGGCTGCCAGGAGGCGAGATCTCCTCTTTTCTCCGCTCCGTACCACTGACGTCTCGCAAGACAGCAGTACCTAATGAAAATCCAACTCCTTCGCAGGTAGTGGCGCCTCACGCAAGGAGTCCCTGTTTCTCGGATGATTTACCCCAACAGTCATAAACTGAACAGCTCGCATACCATCCTTACTGCGTATCCGTGCATAGGCTGAGCCGTCATCCATCACTTTTGTCTCCATTCTTGCTTCTGTAATGAAAGGCTGTCCAAGAATAATCGGATAAGAGCAAGAATCCTGAACAAAGCAATGATAATCCTCTTCAACATTACCAATAGAAATTCTGATGCTCGGACAAGCAGCATACATATCACCAGAAGTATTATTGGCGGCTCTCATGCGCCAGCCATGCTCTACATCCATAGGCCACTTGCCACTCTCATAAACACCTCGAGCAATAAGATTAATCTCGGAACCATGATCGACTAAAGCGACCAAAGGAATCTGTTTCTCTCCAATCCTTACCACCATCTCAATGGTTGCTCTAGCCCAATGACTGCGTGAAAAATGGCTGCGAGGAATGAGGATAGGAGTATCATCATCTTCATACTGCATAGGCTGAACTATTTTCTCCAATTGCGGATTGACAGAAGCATCATTGCATCATCATGCTCTTCCCCAAGAGTTCCATGCCATAATCCCTATAAAGCAGGTCCTTCCATCGCATGTCATTTTCTCCTCAAAAGATCCTGCATCTGATCCTGTATTTCTCTTCTAGCAATCCCAAGAGCTTCTCCAACAGTAAAAGTGACTTCACTATTCAAAATTCTTTCATGAAAAATCTTACTCATATCCATCTGCATATCAAGGTCTGACAAGAGCTTGAATCCTGGCTCCTTTCTTGGTTGCCTCTTCTCTTTCATCTACTTGTCTCCCATAGGTTGTTCAGAACCTGATTGAGCTGGAGAGCTTGTCATAGGTGGAGCTGTAATAGGTGGTGAAACGAAGTCACCCCCTCTAGTCTTTTTGGAGGTGCTGAGACCCTCCTCATCTCTTCTTCTCTTTTCCTCGACCATGGCATCTAAACCCTGTGTTTTCACCATATAAGCAAAAATAGAATACCTGTCAACAGGAGAATCCCATCCCGTTTCTCCTCAGATGCTGGAGCCCACACAAGTCATAATGGATGCCTGAACTTTCCCTCTTCTCGCTATCTCCAAGGCAGAAAACCATAAAGCAGAGTCTCCATCTGATTTTTGCTCAAGCTGGACTCCATAAGCTGAAGCATCTCCTCTAACACTCACATAAGCTAATCGCACAGCCATATCATCAACAAGCTTCTTCATGCCTCCCTTACCAAAGTTCGTGTCAAGAGGAGCCCCAGTCTCTATCAGCCATATCTTCCCATCTTGTCCCCAGAACACTACATTCTTCTTATGCGCTTCCTGAAAAGCACCACAATCTCTGCAATGTTGGTGCTCTGTACTATCGCACCAAATACATCGTCTCCCTTTTCTTTGGCCAGCTGGAAAAGCAGTCACTAGAGCAGACACTACAGCAGGTACTGACATAAGTTGCTCTTTTAACTTTCCAACTTCAGCTTTGACTGCTTCAATCATCAAATCTGCCAAGCCTTTAATAACATCATCTACGGATAAGGGCAATGGAGCAGCAGGAACTGGTGGATTTACAACAGGAGGAGTAGGTTTAGGCATAGAACTTGTAGCAGGGATAGAAGAAGAGGTCTCCAAGGATTTTTCAGAAATAGATCCTGTATTACGATGCAATCATACTCTCCTGCGCTGCTCTTAACAAGAGCATTCACAGCATCAATGACATGTCTCCACTCGGTCTTTAAACCTGAATCGGTAGCTTGATCTTCCAAAAGATCATCCAACTTTTCCTGTAAATCAGCATCAGCGGCTTGTAAAAATAATTCCACTTCTGCATCTCCAAAGCTTGCTGCTCAGTTCCATCCAACTGATCATAGCAGCTCTCAAACTCTCGCAGAAGGGCGGTAACTGAAAGTCCCTTATTAGGCATAGAAACCCATGCTAAGAAATTCATGCGGTTCATAAGACCTGTATCCTCCAGGAAATATTCATCTTTTAATGCCTTCTTAAACTCTGCCCAACCAGGATGTGTTCCTTGAATTTCTAAAATTCGGACTTCAAGAGCGCGTACCACGATCCGCAAGAAGTAGCGGCTCCAAACATCTTGAGAAACCCCAAAAAATTTCATCTTTTCTTCATATAAATGCAGGTAAGTTGACACTTATTGGCCATTGAACTGCTTCATCTCCTGTTGGACAGCTTTCAAGGCATCCATGGCATCACTATCACGTTTCGCATGAGCATGCTGCATATAGGTTGTAAATGACTTAAACAGGTTCTTCATGACATTGTCATCTGTCATCTCTTCTTGCGAGTCTCCCATCTTGCTGAAAATTGTCGTAGCACTTTCACGTCGGGTTTACCAGAAATGTCGTAGATTTCGTGTAAGGGCTGCTGAACACGGAGTTCAAGTTGCAATAAGAAAAGAGGCTAACAAGAAGAAATCAAATTTTTTATGCCAAAGTTCACTATATTCCTTGTCAAGTAAATTACATGAGGTCCATGTTCAGAAAAATCTGTAGTATCTCATAAACTGTTTTACATTCAGGTGTTTGAAGATAATTATGCCATTGGCACATAGGCTTGAAGTGTCTTGAAGAGTTCTGCTGGAAGAGTTCTGTTGGGCAACAATTCTGAGCTTTTTCTCAATCTAATCATTGATCAATCAACCTATAAGTCTACCCGACATTCAGCACCAGTTCAAGGCTGTTCTCAGCATTCAAATTTCAGCAAGAGATTGCCACAGGAGAAGACAATAGTAGTGGACAGCAGAGAATGGAAACACTTCAGTTGTATGACTTGAACCCAATACACTCAGCCCCTGATTCGATTGGAATGAGCGCACCAGATATTTTCAGAGCAAGCTCAGCTGTTCTTGTATCCCATGCTCTCACAGTGCAGTCTTCACCTCCTATCTGAGCTGCAGCATGTAGCTTATATCAAGCTCATAGACCCAAGCATGTCGCAGCTTGAAGAACTTTGATTAGAGAACCCGTTGTGCAGATTGCCGTTCTTGAGGGATTGAGAAAAATGCTCAGGATGTAGATTGGTGACGACCTTCCTCCCTCGACCTGGGCTCCTCCTCTTCCATGTATCAGAAGATCATCAACACTCATATAAGATACAAGTGGCACTGGGCATGAAGATCAAGAATCAGTTTCCTTCCCATGGTTTCCTACTTCCCATCCAAAAGCATTAACTGTAAGGCCTTGTCTGCCAAACAGTCATACAAGTGGTTTTGTTCAATGAAATCGCACTCCTTCGGCTGCATTAGCTCAACAAAATTTTCAAAGCCTTATCGTACTGGTTGTTCACAAGTAATAGTTCAGCCAAGGCCTCCTCCTCAGCACTAATCCGCCCTGGTCGCATCAAACAGCATGAATATATTAATCATATTACATACAACATAGCTGCCACTCATCACAGTGATCACCGACTTGATCTGCTTCACCCTACACATCATAATATTCCAATTGTTGCAGTAAGCTGGGCGCAGGTGATCGACGTCGGCTTTGACAGTGATCAACAGACGGTGGACATCGAGCAGCCACAGCTTCTGCGGTAGTCGATGACGACCATTACCACAGAGCTGAATGAATATCTGGCCAATATTCTGCGGGGTGGCCCAGGCTCTAATCCTAGCTCGCCCAGCAACTTTGTCATCCAAAAGCATTAACTATAAGGCCTTATTACTTGTTCACAAGGAACAGTTCAGCCAAGGCCTCCTCCTCAGCACTCTTGCGTTCCTGTTTAGTTCTCGCTCACTTCAGAACAATAGCTTTGAAAAGCCAGCATCCCCCGCACACAACTCTGACCCATTGTGGATTTTAGCCAATCGATGCCTCCGAAACATGTCGCAATGTCTGCTTCTTTTGAGAGAGGTGGCTCATAAAGCTTGGAAGCAGACAGTCGAATGAATTGAGAGCCAGGAAATGCCATATCTGAAAAAAAACTTGAAACTCGAATCAAATGAAGGAGAACGAGAAAGATTGTTGTTTAAGCGTCTTATGAACCAGGAATGACCATATCTGCGCTCCTCCTGATAGTCGTCATCCTTCTCCTCAGACTTTTCTACTAGCCCACCATTGATAGTAAGGTTATTCTGAAAGTACAAAGCTTTCTATCTTTCCCTCCAACTTTCAAAATAGAAAGCCTTCTCTTTTACTACCTCAATGATTTCTCCCATGAATCCATGGTATCAAATGCACCAATTTATAACCAACCTTTGAAATCAGATGTAGCAAAGGATTTCTGTTGTGATCCAATCGAAGCAAGGTCCATAAGTTCAGCCATGGATGACATGAACCACAAGCATCAGAAAAATAGCACGATAGCCCGATCTGATTCAATGCTTCAATGATCTTCGATGTCACAAAGTTCTCTGGTTCATCTCCCCCATCCGCCTCATATCTGCATTCTCTGTATCCCCTCCTTTCTTTGCAGTCTTGACATCATTGGCATGGCGAATTCTAGCATATTCAGGAGGGGAGAATCAATCTTTATTATGTTGAGATATCGAGCTCCACTCGTGATACGCCAGGGTGACCGTTGTGTATTTATGTCACCGACTTGTCAGTTGCAGACGCGGTTGGTATACCGCCCATGAATAATAGCTACATGATAGCTATCCTTATCTACTCTAGTTCGTGGCTCAGTTAGTATGCCACCTTAGTTAGTTGAGTTTGGTTTGAGACCCATATATAGGGTTCTTCTATTTCTTTGTATTAGAGTTCTTTTTTTGGCTTACACAACTAAGAAGAGGAAAATTGTTTTCAGCCTCCACCCTTGTGTGTATTCCCCCATTGTGCAAGCAAGAAAGCTACAAGTGAGACTCCTTCCTTCTCTCCCACAATCTTGACATGGTATCAGAGCCTTGTTCGTGGTAAGGAGCTCAAGAAAGCAAGCCAAGCTCGCGGTGTTCTGGTAAGAGGAGCAGTGTTGCTTTCATTTTCTGTTTTGGGAGCAGATCTCTGCAGGTAGCACAGCCGGAAATTGCAAGAGTGCATTGTCTCTGGTTGAGACGCCCTTCGCGGTGAAGCAAGAGGGCAGTATATGCTGCGGGCAAGGGCTTTAGCCCTCGGTGACCTTGTTTTTTTTATTTGAGGCCATTTCGGGGCCTGTTTTGCAGACGGAAGTTTTCTGCACGCACTCAGGAAAAGGCTCAGTTTTATGCTGTGCAGCCACTGTTCTACAGGTCGGTGAAAAGTTACTGTAGAAATTGCATCGTATGCTTGTGCGCAGAGACATTAGGAGTTTCAGAATCATCCTTGGTTCCTGTTTATGCAAAATCGTCACTAGGAAGTGACTGTGTGGTCAAATACCACTTTCGCCAGTTTTGCAGATTTGCCCTTGTGAGGGTGAAGCTGAGTTTTTGCAGTGACGGAATTTTTTGCAGTGTTCTGTAATGGCGTCTGATTCTCTTTCACAGATTGTAACTGAAAAGCTTGACAAGAACAACTTCCAGGCATGGAAGTTTACAATGACGGATTTCCTTATGGAAAAAGGATATTGGGAATTTGTTGCAGGAAATGAAGAAGAACCAGTTCTTCCTGATGTTCCCAATCAACAGCAAATGCAGGCATTCAAAGCATGGCATGAGAGAGCCAGGAAAGTTATGTACTGGCTGTCTATCAGCATTTCAGACTCTATGATTGTGCATATTCAGGATGCAAATACGCCAAAGGAGGCATGGGATACTCTGTCAAAGATGTATAGCACAAATACACAAGCCAGGAAAATGCAGCTCAAGCAAGAGTTGCACAATGTGCAAAGAGAAAATATGAGCATCAATGACTACCACATGAAGGTGAAGAAGATTGCAGATGCACTTGCTTCCATTGGGTCGCCAGTGGAAGATGATGATTTAGTTTCTGTGACCTTGAATGGTCTAGGAAAGGATTATGCACAATTTCGGACATCCATTTCAGTTCGTGAAAGATTTCCTGATTTTGAGGAGTTGATTGCTCTTCTAATTTCTGAGGAGCAGAGAAATGGTGGTGCATCTTCTTCAGGAGGAACTTCAAAAGAAGTTGTCTTCTACTCAAATGCTGGAAGAGGTAGAGGTAGAGGTAGAGGAGGCCGATTTGGAGGCCGTGGTAGAAATCAGAATATGCAGCAAACTCAAGAAAACCAGTCCTATGGAGGAGGACGTGGTAACTCTAGAGGCAGGAGGAGCCAAAGAGGTCGTGGTGGATGGCAAAGAGGTCAAAATGCAAATAGTAATGTTGAATGCTACTACTGTGGTAAAATGGATCATATGGCTAAAGACTGCTATAAAAAGCAGAATGACATCATGAATGGAAAACTGCAACAAGGAAATTATGCATCTTCTAGTAGACAGGGTGATGACAGAAATGAGCATTTGTTCATGGTGCAGCACATGAACAATTCTGTGACAAGTGCAGAAGAAAGCAATGATGTATGGTATGTTGACTCAAGTGCATCAAACCACATGACAGGTCATGCAGAATTGATGGAGGATGTAAGGAAAATGGAAAAACCAGGATTTGTGGAGACTGGTGATGATACTGCACATCCTATTGTGCAGATTGGAAAAATTCATTTGTCTATGCAGGATGGGAAAAAGAAATACCTGTCCGATGTATTTCATGTCCCGAATATCACCAAGAATATGGTTTCTGTTGGTCAAATGGTTGAGCAGGGCTTGCAGGTCAGATTTAATCCTCGTGGATGCTTTGTTGAGGATATGAAAAATAATGGTCGCTTGATAGCAAAAGGAAAGAAGAAGGGCAGAATGTTTACATTGGATGCAGACATGTCTGAATTGAGTGCAGCAATGTTTGCACATGGGACCGGTGTAGTTGCAGATATTGATATCTGGCATAAACGCATTGGTCATGTTAATGTACAGCGACTTAAATCAATGCAGGCCCAAAATATTGTTGCAGGATTGCCCAAATTCAGGGTTGCAGAAATGCATAAGGTATGTGAAGCCTGTCAGTTTGGAAAACAGGCAAGGAAACCATTTCCTAGACATGTTCAAGAGAGTAAGAAGCCATTGGAATTAATCCACTCTGATGTGTGGACTACTAAAGCTGCATCTCTTGGAGGTTGTCATTATTTTGTCACTTTTATTGATGACTATAGCAGAAAAGTTTGGGTGTATTTTATGAAAAAGAAAAGTGAAGTTTTTGGGCATTTCAAAACTCTTAAAGCTATGGTTGAAAAAGAAACAGGTCTGCAAATAAAATGCCTAAGGTCAGATGGAGGGGGAGAGTACCTCTCAAATGAGTTTGCAAGGTTCTTGCAGGAGCATGGCATAAAGCAGCAATATTCATGCAGTCATACCCCACAGCAAAATGGAATTGCAGAAAGAAAAAACAGACATATTGGAGAGGTCTCTCGTGCCATGCTCAATGAAAAAGACCTGCCAGATTTTTATTGGGCTGAAGCAGTTGCTACAGTAGTCTACATAATGAACAGGACTCCCACTTCAGCAATATATGGAATGACTCTAGAGGAGAGGTATACTGGTAGGAAACCAAATATTTTTCATTTGAAAATTTTTGGTTGCATTGCCTATGTACATGTGCCAGATGAGTTGAGATCCAAGTTGGATCCAAAAGCTGAGAAGTGCATCTTTATTGGTTACTCTCTGCAGCAAAAAGGGTATAGATGCTATAACCCTTCTACTCGTAAGTTTACAGTGAGCAGAGATGTTGTTTTTTATGAGATGAGTAGCTGGTATAAACCAATAAATGTGATTGATGATGTAGATGCACAAAATGGTAATGCTGCACAGAATTCACAGTAGCAGTCACAAAATATTAGTGGACCTAGAGCGTCCTCTAGCAGTGGTTCACATTCTTCGCCATGGACAGGCAGATTGAGATCAGGAGAATCTTCTCAAAGTAATGCAGATAGTGGTATGTAGGTATCACGAAAAGGAAAAGAGAAGGTTGATCAGCCCATGTTTGATGTGAATGCAGGTCACTCTTATGTGGATGGTGAATCCAGTGGCTCAGAACAGAGCATTGATGATGAGTTGGGTATTCCTTCTATTGTTACACCTGGATTAAGGAAGACCAGGGATGTTTTGAGAGCACCTGGGAGTGAACCCACTTTACGCAGGTCTACCAGAGTTAGGTATCCTGTGGATAGGCTGAAATATGATGGATTTACAGCCATTCACTATGCATATATGGTCAAGGTGATACAGGAACCAGAACCCACTTCTTTTGAGCAAGCCATGGGAAAAGAAAAATGGGAGAAAGCCATGGATGAAGAAATGGATGCCTTGGAAGCAAATGCTACATGGGAATTGGTACCTTTGCCTAAAGGTAAGAATGCAATTGGCTATAAGTGGGTTTATAAGGTGAAGCACAATGGAGATGGTTCTGTGAACAGATACAAGGCAAGATTAATAGTCAAGGGGTATGCACAAACATATGGCATTGACTATGAAGAAACATTCAGTCCAGTTGCAAGGATGGCAACCATAAGAGCAGTCATTGCTATGGCTACATCAAAGGGATGGTCTTTACATCAGATGGATGTAAAGAATGCCTTCTTGCATGGTGATTTGCAAGAAGAGGTCTATATGGAGCAGCCACCAGGTTATGTGCATGCTGTTCATCCTGAGTTTGTTTGCAGGTTGAAGAAAGCTTTGTATGGCTTAAAGCAAGCACCTAGAGCATGGTCTGACAAGATAGGACAGTATCTTGTCACTATTGGCTTTCAGATTTCCAAGGCAGATTTCTCACTTTATGTGAGAAAAACAGAGAAAGGTATTATGCTACTTGTCATTTATGTTGATGATTTGATTATGACAGGTGACAGTGATGAAGATATCCTTCATGTGAAAATGCTATTGAAGCAGAAGTTTGAGATGAAGGATTTGGGAGAGCTGCGTTATTTCTTGGGCATTGAGGTGATTAGATCACCAAGTGGGATACAGCTCTTGCAGAGGCAGTATGGATTGGACATGCTGTCCAAATATGGGATGACAGGCTGTAAGCCTATTTCAGTTCCTTTGGAGCAGAATGTGAAGCTAAGCGCAGATGCAGGTGAGCTTCTGGAAGACCCTACTATGTACAGATGCATAGTAGGAAGCTTGATTTATATGACTATTACCAGGCCAGATTTGAGCTATGCTGTTGGATTGGTAAGTCAGTTTATGCAGGCTCCAAGGAAATCACATTTGGATGCGGCTAGACGCATACTCAGGTATGTGAAGTCCACATTGCAGTATGGACTATTTTATGAGACTAGGGTTCAGATACAGTTGCATGGATACACTGATGCTGATTGGGCTGGTAGCATTTCTGATAGACGATCTACCAGTGGATATGTGTTCTCTTTTGGGAGTGCTACAGTCACTTGGAGCAGCAAGAAACAGCCTACAGTTGCCTTGTCGAGCACAGAGGCCGAGTACAGGGGTGCAGCAATGGCTGCATGTGAGGTAGCTTGGTTGCATAAGCTACTTTATGATATGCATCAGTCTACAGATGGGCCAGTTGTCATTTATTGTGACAACATGAGTAGTATACACTTGGCAAATAACCCAGTCTATCATGCTAGAACAAAGCACATTGAGGTGCATTATCACTATGTGCGAGAGAGGGTTTTACTAGGTCTTATTGATCTAGTTTATGTCAGCACAGAGGATCAAGTAGCTGACATATTTACGAAGGCATTGGGTGCAGAGAAGCTACGCAAGTTCAGAGACATGCTTGGTGTGCAGGAATTGGGATTGAGCTCGAGGGGGAGTGTTGAGATATCGAGCTCCACTCGTGATACGCCAGGGTGACCGTTGTGTATTTATGTCATCGACTTGTCAGTTGCAGACGCGGTTGGTACACCGCCCATGAATAATAGCTACATGATAGCTATCCTTATCTACTCTAGTTCGTGGCTCAGTTAGTATGCCACCTTAGTTAGTTGAGTTTGGTTTGAGACCCATATATAGGGTTCTTCTATTTCTTTGTATTAGAGTTCTTTTTTTGGCTTACACAACTAAGAAGAGGAAAACTGTTTTCAGCCTCCACCCTTGTGTGTATTCCCCCATTGTGCAAGCAAGAAAGCTATAAGTGAGACTCCTTCCTTCTCTCCCACAATCTTGACATATTAATGCTAGCTTCTACTCCGCCTCCTTTGATTCCACGATTTCCTGCACTTTTCTTAGAGATCATCATTGAAATTATTAGCTTGATAATGTCCTTTGGCATCAGTTTTTCATATTTTTCTATCACACATACAACATGCATACAAACTGAAATACACATAAACACAAACACACAAGTGGAGTATGTACATTGAATGCGGGTACTGAAAGGACGGATTATCTTAATGCATCAATCACACACAATGAATCACATGCGAAAAGATAACACCAATGCACAACAAAAATGGAGGTGTTTACGGCTCGGATGCGCAGCAGCACAACAACGATACTGAATGTCACCCAAGTTGAAGGCGAGGACTCAATGGAAAGGATGAAGAGGAAGTTAGAATTGATATCTCGTGCCTTGAGATATGGCCTTCAAGAACACACCCTTCCAACCGGCACATGTATTACTACGGCACAACAATACAGTTACCTTATGGCAAACCAGCCTTTCCGTTGAGGAGCTCAGGAAACTAGGGTTTGAAGGGCAAGTGCAACAGCTACCACCTGAAGACTAGTCGGTGGTAGATCAAGCCACGGAAGAGGGGCCAGACTTTGAGCAAGAATTTGAGGAAGAATAGCACAGAGAGCCCAGTCCGCCCCTACCTGAATTGCCACTAGAAGAGCCACAAGGGGCCAAAATCTTGAACACATGGTAGCAGTCCAAAGAAGAAGGAAAGAGCTTACGGAGAAAGCCCAGAGGAGAGCGAGAGTACAGCCACAACAACTCCTTGAAGAGCCCATGCTGATACGCAAGGATCCCCATCGCATCAACTGGTCTCAGGAGCTGACTATATGGCAATAGCAGGAGTTCCAAACACAACCATTTGAGCTGTCCTTTTCTTATCCATGAGCTTTGGATCATGTTCTATCCCTAGAGACGGTGGCAAGAATCAACAGAATGGCTAATGACCTCGCCAACAGATGGATAGAGGAGAGAAACATTGTAGTTACCAGATGGAGGCAGGAACCAGCAGATTATTGGCATGACAAGGTGAACTGGGTTCCCAAGACCATCCAAGGCTACGAGGTGCAACCGAAGTGGAGGAGGAGGATTTGGGATACCAACTTTGATGCCTAGATTGCTTTCTACAGCTCATTGCCTGAAGAGCGGAATGACCCCATCTACATGCCTTACCCCTGCAGACATGGAGTCGACCATGACAGGAACCTGCATGGACCCCTTGACTTTCTAACAATCTAAAATGTCAATGCACGGACTCCCGAGGGATGCTTGGTTTTTAGATTGGAGGATATCCTTCCATCCATCAACCGCTTCTTCAAGGATTTCTCCTCATGTCTAGACCCGACATTTATAGTAACCTATAATTACCTTAGGCTCATTAAGTTCTTGCTTAAGCAAAATCCTATAGCTGAGGAAGACCACCTTCCCCTGCTCTTTTTTTATATCAACTTAGGCATCGATAGTCGTGCCATGGCTAGGCTCATGATGAGGGCGACCTTACTCCCCTCCTTCTGTATGGAAATCCTAGAGGACATGAGCTATACTTGCTTCATGAGGTGTAACCGTCCCTTTTTGTCATTAGCACCTCTAAAGGGAAGAGCTAGCATCAAAGAATATTTGCAAAGCTGCGCATTTTTTACTAAGTGCCTGAGGCCACCTTGTGGACCATCTGAGGATTATATGAATAAGCGTAAGAACTCTTTTTGTATTCCAATCTCGCAGCCATGATCAATGAGTCATCCAAAAAAAAAACGAAAAAGAGAGAGAGAAAAAGAAAGAGAAAAAAGAAAAAGAAAAGAGGCCAGTACCAGGAATGAAAAGAAAGAGGGCACTAGATGACAAAAAGATGCAAGAAAGAGAAAAGCAAAGGTTTGAGCTCCCCAAGAAACATCTTGAGTGCCACATTCACTGCACCTAGGGTTTCCACCTAGCCTCTTCCCCACCTCACGCTTAGGGCACATCAAGAGCAGGACTACCAGACCTGTCACCCTAAGCTCTGCACTGACGATGCACAAACTGGGTCCTCAAGTATGGGACAACACCGTGCCCAAGGTGCAACCCAGCTTCCACTTCCATCTCAACATGCACTGCATGCACCATGGAGAGGGAGACACACCCCTTAGGAAGTGCACAACTTTGCCTTGCAGGTTAAGATTGGGTCGTATCAAGGAGAAAGCACATCAACCAATGGATCTGTCCCAACACATTTTCAATTTCAAGGGCAGATCTTTGTCAAGACACCTTTTCGAATGATGCACAAACTGGGTCCTCAAGTATGGGACAACACCGCGGCCTTGCCCAAGTTGCCCAAGGTTTGATCCAGCTTCCAGTTCCATCTCCACGTGCACTATGCATGCACCACGGAGAGGTAGACACACCCCTTAGGAAGTGCACAACTTTGCCTTGCAGGTTAAGATTGGGCCGTATCAAGGAGAATGCATATCAACTAATGGATCTGTCCCAACACCATTTTCAATTTCAAGGGTAGATCTTTGTCAAGACACCTTTCCGAAGGGACCCAATTCAACACCATTTTCAATTTCAAGGATGAATCCCTCCAACACCATCCTCAACAAGGGCATGTATACAAACTCAAAAGGCGACCCGGCCACCAACACTACCACCTTCCAAGCTACCACCCATCAATGCCATGGTACTAGCACTCGGCTAGGAGGGGGTAATGTTTACTGCAACACTAGTAACAAGAAAAAAGCAGGAAAATAGAAAAAACTGAGAAGTAGGAAAAGGCATAGGGCATGCATGGAGAAGGTGCCCAGAATAATAATAAGTTCGAAAAAAATCCAAAAGCATGGGAACAACCGCCAAAATTCCAAGGCATAGCGCCGAAGTCTAGAGGAGTTAAAAGCAAGAAATCACACCTTTAAATGCAAAGGCGCTCTCAAATCCTTGTAAAAGAGTGCCAGGCTCCCTCCTATGGAAATTGTAAACTTATAAGGGTGGTAGGACTAGCTAGGAAGTGAAAGAATGGAGAAAAAGGGCCTAGGCCATGGCTGGCCATGTAAAAATTGAGGATGACCGCCTATGGGAAGTAGGGCATGTATATAAATTTGAAAAATGAATGAGAAGCTCATTCTTGTGTGTGGCAAAAAGCTTCTTCTCTTCTTCTTGCCTTCTTACTTGTACTTGGGAGAGGGAGTGAGTGAGTGTGAGGGAGTGAGGGAGTGAGTGTGTGAGAGTGAGGGACCGAGGAGAAGAGCTCCTGATCTCCTCTCTTCATCTTCTTCTCTTCTCTACTCTTCTCTTGTCTTGCGCAGCTATGGAGGATGGAGCTTATTGGAGAGGGATTGAGGTTGCTTGAGCTTGCCTCAAGGATCGTGGAGCTACCCGAGTGCATAGGAAAGGAGGCTACTCGATCAAGCATCAAGGTAAGCTCACTACACCCCATAGGTAGGGAGGGCGTGTCGACTATGTGAGAGGTAGCCATGGCCACTGGGCTTGAAACACTTGACCAATAAGCGGTATGTAGGTCTCGGCGGTTGAGCTTGTAGCTCCCTTCATGGAATAAGATTAGTTCTCCCCAACAAGGGAGTAAACTGCCAGGTCCAATTAACCATTGTGCACAAGGGAATAATCTCCAACAAGATGAGAAACTAAGACAAATATTGCAACGAGGAAAAGCTATTGTAAAGGAGTTGCCTCATGGCAGTGGAGTCAGCCTTATTGAGGCTGTATGTGTCAATGACGCTAAAACCTCTAATTTACAAACTGTAACAAGAGGTCAAAAGATTAAAGAGGGTAATAAAGGAACTATAAAACCTGTTGAGGGAAACCCTGAGCAAGATGCTAGGGGAAAACAAGTTCTGAATCCTAATATGGAAGGTGGACCTCTATCGTGGACACTAGATCCTCCGTCAATATCATGAGTTCAGACTTGATGGAGAGGCTACGTCTCGAAATTCAAAAAGAAAGCTCTACACTTCTTAGGATGGTGAATGATAGTCTAAGGCAACCAGAAGGTTGCATCACTAAAGTCCATGTTACAGTTGCGAGCATGGAATGCTATCTGCAATTTAGGGTGATAAGGTTTACATGACGTCCTAGCTATCGAGTTTTGCTAGGTAGGCCATGGATCTTATGAACAGACTGCCAAGTCAATATACCCATTGGTTGAGTGATTCTAGGTAGAGGTGCCCATCGTGCAATAGTGGATGCTTATCCTGAGTCTCCTCAGAGTGAGAGGGCTCTTTTATCCTCCACCAAACTAGAAACAATAGAATATCCATCTGGTAGTGAGACGTCATCGAGTGATGGATCTAAAGAAGGATTCACTACAGAGGACATTTATCAAATAACATTGAATGAGCCAATAGAGCCTCAAGATCAAATAAGAGACACGGATGTAATTGAGTTGGACCTTGGTACACTTAATGATTTGCGATCAATCAAATTACATGCCATGCTCAATTCGGAAGAGAGAGAGGACTATGTGTCTCTGATTCAAGAGTTCTGTGACATCTTTGCTACTTAGGGGCATTCCTCCCAGTCTGGCTGTGCATACTATTCATGTACAGGAAGGTACCCGCCCTGTATATCAGAAACTAAGTGTTGACCCCAAGTCAAGAAGGCAGAAGAATGAATGAAAAAGCGAGAAGAAGATGGAAAAAGAGCAAAGACACGCAGGCGGCCTCTAAAGCTAAGCTGGGGCCAAAAGCGTAACTTTAAATGAAAGGTGCCTCAAAAAGCTCCAAAAGTTCGTGTAAAAGAGTGCCAGGCTCCCTCCTCTGCCAATTGTAAAGTATTAAACGTGTATAGGCTAGAGGCATAAGGCTAGAGGGGGGGAAATGGACAAAGGGCCTTGCCACAATGGTCGGTCATGTAAAAGAAAGGGATGGGTTCCCATGGGAATTTAGGGTTTTGTATATAAAGTTCAAAAAGTGAATGGAAGCTCATTCTTTGTTGTGTGGCTAACAAGAGCTCTTCTCTTCTTCTCTTCTTCTCCTCTCCTTGCTTGTGTGTGCTCTTGAGAGAGGGAGTGTGAAAGTGTGAGAGAGTGAGTGTGTGAGAGTGAGGGATCAAGAGGGTGAAGCTCTTCACCATCTCCTCTTCTCTTCTCTTCTCTTCTCTTCTCTTCTCTTCTCTTCTCTTCTCTTCTCTTGCGTGCGCAGCTATGGTGGATGGAGCTTGGAGATGGAGGAGACTTGAGGATGCTTGAGCTAGCATTTAGGATCGTGGAGCTACCGGTGTGTGCGAGAGAGAAGGCAACTCATGTCGACATCAAGGTAAGCTCACTACACTCGTAGGATCGACGGCACATCGGCTAGGTGAGAGATAGCCATTAGAGCTCTCTTGGAACGCTTGAAACAATAAGCGGTCCATGGGTCTTGGCGGTTGAGCAAGAGCTCCCACATTTTGGTTCCGTTACCGAGACCCAAGAAATTCAAGCTTGAGCGCTTGCGCGCCTCATATCGAGCATCGAAGTAAGGGATTCGTCCCCAAAACGAAGCTTGAGATAGGTAGGAAGGTTGGGTGTTTTGATCTTCAAAACAAGTAAGTATTTTGGGTTAGTTTGTTTGTTTGATGATTGGAAGACATGGAGAAATCATTTCAGTTTGTTGCTTTCGATTCTTGTTGCATTTAGTGTAGGATAGGATTAGGAAATCGAATCGGGAAAGGGTAGGATTTACTGTTGCAAAACACGACAAAACAGGGTAAAACAGGGCATGAATCATGCAAAAAATGGCAAAAAGCTTTTAGGAATGCTTAATGTCGTGCAAGTGAGTGATTGGGAGCATCAAAACCTTACCCGAGAGGGGGTTTAAGAACCAAGAGATCAAGGGAGAGCTCATTTGCAACCACTACAGTGAGAGAAAGAGAGAGAGAGCCCACAAAGATTTGATTCGATCTCGTCATTGGAGAGCCTACGGCTCACCTCAGGTATACGAATCACTTCCCTTGGTGCCTTAGTTGGGATCTGGATGTTTGTGCTTGAAGTGATTGGCTAAATCGTGAGATTTGATCGAAATCGTCATCGCGCGGCATTCATCGCGCCGCGTTTGGCCCGTCTGAACGGCCGTTGTTAGGCCGAGTCTCAGATTCAGCCCTCGAACCATGCCATTTAGCCGACTCAATCCAGAAACCCTAATCGACCCTCGGCCAATAGTCCACTCGGCCCGTCCGAGTGACAGCATTCAGCCCCTTTGACCAACTCGACGCTCGGCCCGTAGTCCACTTGGCCCCATTTACCAGTTCAGCCCTCAGCCCAAGACTTGACTCGGCCCTCGGCCCAACACCTAACTCGGACGGTCTGAGGGACACCACTTCGACTTTAGCCTGCGAAAAGTTTTTGTCCTCGGACTAGTGTGATTCGGCCCGTCCAAGTCACCCACTCGACCCCTGCAATTCGGACTAGTTGGACCGAGTGTGTATTTGCCTCAACTTTTTAGAAATTTGACCTGACCCAGCTGGAACTCAGCAGCGCAAACTGTTGCAAGCCCTCCTGTTGATGCTTGGAACTTGATTCTGGTGCGCGGAATAGACAAAATCGTAAGGCACAGCTGCTTAGCAGTTTGAGTGGACTGTCCCGAGACCTAGAAACCTAGAGACCTAGAGGCAACCCGCTGAGCCATAAAACCCTGATTGGACCCAAAAATGGGCAAGGCAACATAATTGAAAAGCCCTAAATCCCGTTAAGACAACCAAAGAATTGATCGACAAAGCCTATCAGGCCCAAAACGAAGTGAGGTTGCGTAAGACGCTTAGAGACTGTTTGCCGCACTCACCTTGAATTTCCACACTTGAAGTGCACTTAAGGAAAACTGAAAGCCTGATTGAGCACAAGTGCACTAGAAAGAACACACGCACTGAGTGGAGATAAATTGAGGACTGTATTTAATAAGTCAAGGAACTCACTTTGATAAACCACTCAAGGAACCCACGAATAGGAGAGAACCCACAAACGGAGACAAACCATCAACATGCGAAGTAGAACCAAGCAAGCGGTGCAAACGAAGTGGATTTAACAAACCTACTCAACCTGATCGATAGCCTGGTGGAGCATGAGAACTCGACTATGGCAGAAGAAAATTCAGACTACAGGTCTAACGAGGAACTCGACTTAGGCATTTTCCCAGAGACTATTCAGCATCTGGTTACTAGCTAGGACCCGCGCGCCCGGTATGAGCACCGCGACTGGACGGCAGATGCTATCATCACAGACTTAGAAAAAGAGAGAAAGCTAGCCCACAAAGCATTGCAAAGCATAGTCACATACAATAGAGACAAGTAGGCTAGGAGTCAAAGGCAAAGCACGGAGTTGCGTGAGATGCAACGAGTGTTGAACTTAGCCGGCAAAAACCGAACGGATCACGAGAGAGCCCTAGAAGGAGACTTAGCGTTGAGCAAGCTTCTTATGAAGCGATTGCTAGACAACACCGCAGTAGAGCAAAGTGCTTCAACATTGGCGACCTCACTGCTAGCAAGATTAGGAGCAACCCAAGGCTCTAAGAGCCAATCTAAAATCCCAATAGTCGCAAAGCAACTTGACAAGTACCAACCCCATGATGATCCATACAGCTTTGTAGAGCAGTTCAAGCAAGTCTGCAAAGCCAATGGCCTCAGCAACCTAACTCAGCGCTCTCAAGCATTTGGGCTCTACTTAGGTGACAAGGGTAGGACTTGGTATATAAGCTTAGATGCCGCAAAGCGAGCAAATTTCAATAGCCTCAAGAATCTCTTCATCAAGAGATTTGCCGAGCCCGAATACTCCAACAATCTGCTAGTATGGCTGATGAATGTCAAGCAGAAAGAGAAGGAGGACATTCACAATTACGTAACCCACGTGAGGAGTCTCTTCAAGAGAATCCCTACGGGTGAACAACCGACTGAAAGAGCAGTTTCAACTGTGTTCATCAGCGGAATTCGAAACGAGGAACTGTACAAGTCTTTGGCAGCCAACTCGAGCTTGCAACGAGACACACTAGTTAGGGTTTTTTAGGAAGCCATCAGAGTTTATGATCAGCTGAAAGAGCGGAGCTCCAACTCAAAAGAAACTAACTCGCGAAGTTTAGAGAGCGTGTCGTTCTACTAGTGTAATACTATTCCAAAAAAAAACGAACAAGCATCCAAGGAAGAGTAAGAGAAACATTACGCATAGAATGGACAAAACAACTCACTTACAGAAGCACTTAAGCACAATCACTGCACCTAGGGGTCCTCATGTTAGGCATGCCCGCTCGCTTTAGTTGACTGGCCCTTGCCCCGCTCCTAATCCCCTCGCCCTTTTTGCTCCCCCACTTCACACTTAGGGCACATCAAGGACAGGATATACCTAGGGGGTACCACTCACCTATGGTTAGACCTGCCACCCTAAGCTACTTGCACCGCATCTCCCTTGTATGAATGGGGTCCTCAAGTGTGGGAAATCACCTAGGCTAGCCTGTGGTCAGACCCAACTCCCCCTTCCACTAGCATGAGCACTAGCCTATGGTTAGACCCAACTCCCCCTTCCACTAGCACGAGCACAATAGACTACACAATAAGATCGACACCCCTTCCCTTAGGTAGAGTACCGCACCTTTTCCTTCCAAGCATCACAAAGGCAACAAACCACCGACTTCGGAGGCCCCTGTCAACCACTTGCTATCCATTTGGCTTCTCCAACCAACCTTGTTACCAAGCTTCCACGAGCACCCAAGTTTACACATGGCCCTACCCTTACATGACTACTTTGCCAACTGCCTCTTAAACCCCAACAGCAGTAGCCAAGAGTGCCATGGGACTGGCACCCATCTCAGAGGGGGGTAATGTTAACCCCAAGTCAAGAAGGCGAAAGAATGAATGAAAAATATAGAAGAAGATGGAAAAAGAGCAAAGACACATAGGTGGCCTCTAAAGCTAAGCTGGGACCAAAAGCATAACTTTAAATGAAAGGCACCTCAAAAAACTCCAAAAATTCATGTAAAAGAGCACAAAGCTCCCTCTTATGCCAATTGTAAAGTATTAAACGGGTGTAGGCTAGAGGCATAAGGCTAGAAGGGAGAAATGAACAAAGGACCTTGCCACAATGGCCGGTCATGTAAAAGAAAGGGATGGGTGCCTATGGAAATTTAGGGTTTTATATATAAAGTTTAAAAAGTGAATGGAAGCTCATTCTTTGGTGTGTGGCTAACAAGAGCTCTTCTCTTCTTCTCCTCTCCTTGCTTGTGTGTGAGCGCTCTTGAGAGAGGGAGTGTGAGTGTGAGAGAGTGAGTGTGTGAGAATGAGGGATCAAGAGGGTGAAGCTCTTCACCATCTCCTCTTCTCTTTTTCTATTCTCTTTTCTTCTCTTCTCTTGCACATGCGGATATGGTGGATGGAGCTTGGAGATGGAGGAGGCTTGAGGATGCTTGAGCTAGCATCTAGGATCGTGGAGCTACCGGTGTGTGTAAGAGAGAAGGCAACTCATGTCTACATCAAGGTAAGCTCACTACACTCGTAGGATCGACGGTGCATTGGCTAGGTGAGAGATAGCCATTAGAGCTCGGCTTTGGAACACTTAAAACAATAAGCGGTCCGTGGGTCTTGGCGGTTGAGAGAAAGCTCCCACACTAAGACATATGCCTTTTGAACTAAGGGACGGGTTATTTGAAGAGCTATGAAAGTTGCAGAAAGCGGGTTTGATCTTCCCTATTCAGCATACTGAATGGTGTTTTCCAATTGTGATTAGAAAGAAGAAGAACGATCAAATCCGGCTTTGTATAGATTTTAGAGAGCTAAATAAGAAGACTATCAAGGACTACTATCCTTGCCCATTATTGACCAAATTTTGGATCAATTAGTGGGTAGGGAAGTATATTCTTTCATGGATTGCTTTGCGAGGTACAATCAAATGGCAATTATTGAGCAAGACATGCTTAAAATAACCGTTATTACTGTCTTTGGTACTTTGCATACCATGTGATGGCATTTGGTTTATGTAATGCACCTGGTTCGTGGCAAAGAATAGCTGACAAGACCTTTGGTGACATCTCCCCAGAGGAGTTGAAAGTATCCATTGATGACTTGGGGGCAGCCACCACAAGAGAAAGGCAGTTGATCATTTTGCTAAAGTGTTTTGAGTGTTGCAGAAAATTCTACATAGCTCTTAACCCAGGGAAGTGCATCTTTGGAGTCCCTTATGGGCTATTATTAGGCCATGTGGTCAGTTCAGTAGGGATTACAACTGACCCTGAAAAGATCAAGATCATAGTCGCCATGAGTTCGCCACGTACTCCAAAGGAGGTGCATAGATTTCTATCATCGGTAGGGTATTATCGGAGGTTTATCAATGCCTTGGCAAAAAGAGTATTGCCACTGAACCTATTGTCCTTCAACTGTCAGTTTGCATGGAGTGATGCTTACAAAGTATCTTTTGACGATGTGAAGCAAGAGCTTGCCAAAGCAAAAGGGACGGAGGGGGGAGGGGGGGATGCTAGTCATATTTTTCTACACCACAAATGTTGTGCTGCCCCGGCGACCCCTTCTTTGGCAACAAAATGATCCCAATCCACATGCACTCTCTCTCATCAACCATCCTAGCCCACACCCACACTCTCTCATACCTTGGACCCTAAACCCAAATAACTAAGATAGATGATGTAGGCGCACCGACGACCCCTTTCTCAGTGGGGGCAGAACAATCCTAATCCACATGCACTTGCACTCTCTCTTCATTCTCTCCAAAAAAATCCCATACAACTAACGTATTAATGTACAATCATACTAATTAATTAATTAGTATTACTATTACAATACATTGATGTATATGAAATGATTAATAGTAATATATAAATTAATAAACAAGTTAAGTAATATTAATATACCAGTGGTTCACTTCATACTAATTGATTACTATAATAGCTAATTAATTTATAAGCTAGTTAATATACATAAATTATAAAACAAGTTGACTATTATGAATTTAAAAATTAATTAACAATTTAATTGATATAATTTGATTGATACACTAAATATCTCATTAATGAACTAACAGATACCATTTTTTTAAATATTATTTAATTTATATTGAATCAATAAAACTTTAATTAATAAATTCATATTAATTAATTGAGTAATAAATATTATTACTTACTAAATAATTATATGATAAAATTATTTAATATTTTTAAATAAAATAAATATATAATATTACAATTAGCAATTACTACTTGAATAAAAGATATTTATTGATTGTTAAAAACTAATTTATAACTAATTAAAGATATTTAAGTAATTCATAACTAATTAATAAATAATAAATTATTATTTATTAATTATTAATTTTAATAAATTATTTATTAATTTTAAGTAACTAGTTATTCGTTATTACTAATTGTTTTTTAGTTCGTAGTTATTAATTTTAAACAAATAGTTATTAATTTCAACTAATCGATCAATATATAATTTTATTGGCTAAGTAGTTAATTAATAGCTAATATATAAAGTAGTTATTTATTAATTATTAATATTAAGTAATGAATTATTTTACTAAGTAAATAATATAAAATATAATATTATTTGTTAATTAATAAGTAATTTCTTAATTGATTAAATGATAACTTAATTAGTTACTTGGTTTTTAATTAGATAATTAATTATGAATCGACTATTAATTTATTGGTTAATTAATTGCTTAATTAATCACTTACTTATTAAATAATTAAATTTTAAAAAATTATTAATTATTTATTTATTTTAAAAAACTATTACTTAATTTTTGTTAGTTACTTAATTAATCAATAATAAATTAACTAATTTGTTAATAGTTAGTTAATTATTTCATAGTTAATTGATTTTTTAATTAATTAGTTATTTAATTATTAATCACTATTGATTAGTTAGCTAATTTATTTCTAAATTTATGAGAAATTAAATAATACTTTTTTATTTTTTAGTTAACTTGCTAAAATAAGAAATTAACTAATTTATTAATAGTTAATTAATTAGTTTATAATTAATTAATTAATTAATTACTTATTAATCATTATTGATTAGTCAGTTAATTAACTTTTCAATCTAAGAAAAATTAAATAATGTTTTTTGCTTTTTTTTTATTTATATGAGTGAGAGAGATTTTCCCCCATCTAGAGAGAGAGCATGCACAAAGGACAGACGTCGGTGGGGACGGGCGCAGTGTGACAGGCGAGCGGACACAGGTAAGCACCAAAAACCTACCCCCCAAATAAATCCCCTCTGATGCCGTCAGGCAGGCGTCACTCCAAGGCGCACAAACCTATGCTAGAAAGGGGGCGTCGGTGTCCCCTTAACCAACCCACAAGTCCCCTTGCCCCCTCCCTCCCCAAACAAATCCCCTCCCATGTCGTCGCGCGGGTGTCACTCCAAGGCGCACAAACCTGCGATAGGAAGGGGGCGCTAGCTTAACCAACCCACAAGTCCCCTTGCCCCCCTCCCTCCAAACAAATCCCCTCAGATGTCGTCGGGCGGGCGTCACTCCAAGGCGCACAACCGAGGCGGCAACCAAGGCATAGACCTTCGCATACTTGGCAATGGGCTACAAAGGCTTCGTTGGTTGCACGTGAGGAGCTCTTACTAGCTTGTAGGAAAATCTTCCGGAGAGGTCACCCATCCCGGTACTGTCATCACCCAATTGCACTTAAGTGCCAAGTGACTATCCACTAGGCTAGTTATTTTTGTTATTCTATACTACAAACATAGTTTTAATAAGCTAGTCTTGGGAGGGTTTCCCAAGTCTTTTTTCCATGAACTAGTATATAATACCTCATTAATAATAAAAATTATCTTCATAAGTAGAGCAAGTTTCATAATTAGAGCTAGTTTTTAAAAATGTGCAACATAAATCAGTTTTCTTTGGAATGTATATGCACATTGTTTATTAAAATAAACTAAGTAATGGGGGCCCATTCCTTGCGAGAGTAACTTTTTTCCCAACTAGATTTGTGGGTTTTCTTCGCCTAATAAAGGGCTGCCGACGACCCCTTTTTGGCAAAAAAAACAAACCACAAATGCGAGATAATACAGCATGGGGAAAATAGGGACCAATAGGATACGGGTTTGGCAACCTCTTTTTGGAGAGAAAACAAACCACATATCCGAGAATATACAGCATGGGGAGAATAGGGACCAATAGGGTACATGTTTTTTTTTTCCTACTCTCCCCATGTTGTATATTCTCGGATCTGTGGTTAGTTTTTTTGCCAAAAAGGGGTCACCGGCAGCCCCTTAATTGGCGAAATAAAAACCACAAATCTAGTTGGGCGAGGGAAGCGAGAGTCAAAAAAGTGATGGGGGAAGAGAGAGTAACAAAGTAATGGGAGAGGGATAAGAGAAAGAGACAACATGAATAAAGCATTGTTTGAACGAGTGTGTTTTTAAAGCAATAAAGCAATGTTTGAACAAGTGTATATAAGCTTCTACTTTGTATGACTATGTCATATGATGCTTCTAGGAGTATAAAGATCTACTATTTAGAAAATTATATATCTCTCTTTTACTCGTAAAGTTCATTAGGTAAATATTTATTAATTAGTTGAGATAATGGGGGGAGAGAGAAAGGGTGATGAGAGAGAGAATATGTTATGTGTGTAATTTTTTCTTGCTAGAAAGGGGTCGTCGGCAGCCCCTTACCGAACAAAAATTTTTTTGGCGACCTATTCCTTGCGAGAATAACTTTTCACCCAACTAGATTTGTGGGTTTTCTTCACCTTATAAGGGGCTGTCTATGACCCTTTTTGGCAAAAAAACAAACCACAAATCCGAGAATAGGGACCAATAGGGTACGGTTTTTTTTTCACCCAAGAGTGGAAAAAAAACCCATACCCTATTGGTCCCTATTCTCCCCATGTTGTATATTCTCGGATTCGTGGTTTGTTTTTTCGCCAAAAAGGGGTTGCCAACAACCCCTTAATATGCAAAAAAAAAACCACAAATCTAATTGGGCAAGGGAAGAGAGAGTAACAAAAAAATGGGAGAGGGATGAGAGAGAGAGAGAGAGAGAGACAACATGAATAAAGCAATGTTTGAACGAGTGTGTATAAGCTTCTACTTTGTATGACTATCTCATATTATGCTTCTAGGAGTGTAAAGATCTACTATTTGGAAAATTATATCTCTCTCTTTCACTCTAAAGTTAATTAAGTAAATATTTGTTAATTAGTTGAGAAAACGGGGGGAGAGAGAGAAAGGGTGATGAGAGAGAGGGCATGTGATGTGTGTAATTTTTTCTCGCCAAAAAGAGTCGTTGGCAACCCCTTATCAAATGAAAAAAAATTCTGGTGACCCATTCTTGCGAGAGTAACTTTTCACCCAACTAGATTTGTGGGTTTTCTTCGCCTAATAAGGGGCTGCTGGCAACTCCTTTTTGGCGAAAAAACAAATCACAGATCCAAGAATATACCACATGAGAAGAATAGGGACCAATAGGGTACATTATTTTTTTTTCACCCAAGAACAAAAACAACCCATATCCTATTGGTCCCTATTCTCCCCATGCTGTATATTCTCGGATCTGTGATTTTTTTTCGCAAAAAAGGGGTCGCTAGCAGCCCCTTAATGGGCAAGAAAAAAAACCACAAATCTTGTTGGGAAAAAATTTACTATCCAAGAATGGGTCATCGAAAAAATAAATCGTCCAACAAGGGGTTGCCAGTGACCCCTTTCTAGTGAGAAAAATTTACACATATCACGTGCTCTTCCTCTTTCCCCTCTCTTTTATCACTCTTTCTCTCTCCCCCTATTTTCTCTCTCCTTCACCTATAAAAAGACCCATCCCCTCCCTTTTCACATTCCAAATCATTCCACTCTCGGTATGTGACTCTCTCTCTCTCTATCCCTCCCTCACTCTCTCTCCTTTGTATTTAAAAGGAACCTCCTCTCCCTTGCAATTCAACTTCTTATTTTTTGTCCCCTACCCTCAGTACGGTTCAGTCTCTCTCTCCCCCTCTCTCTCTCTCCACACCTCTCTTTCTAACACAGTCACATACTCTATCTCACCATTCTATCCTAGGCTTTTCCCCTCTCTCTCTCCCCCTCCCACTCTCTCTCTTTCTCACTCACTCATTCACACACACACACTCTCTCTCTCTCTCTCTCTCCCCACCTTCCTCCCTCTCTCTGTCTCCTCCTTCCTCCCCACTCTCTCTCTCTCTCCCTCTCCCTCCCTCTCACTCTCTCTCCCTGTATTTGCCTCTCAGTCTCTCTCTCTCTCTTTATCTCTCTCTCTTATCCCAATGTCATCTCTTCCTTCCCGCTCTCTCTCTCCCCAATGTCATCTCTCTCTCTCTCAATTCATTGGTATGAAATTGAGGAAGCAATATATCTGTAAGAAGTAATCATAAGCCCCTCTATCATGGCCAAATTTGATTTCAAAAGACAAGATCATGTCACCCTTTACGACGGTGATGAAAGGATTGCATAAGGTCTAGTCTGACAAACATTTTCCTCACCGTGCTTGCTCCGTGGATGAGTGGGAGTTCTTATCACCATTGTGCATCAAAGGGATGTAAAGGCCCATGGCAAAGGCAATAATGAGATTAACGTTGAGGAAAATGCAATTGTGCAATGGCCAATTGAACAGACGGTAAGAAAATCCTCTCTTGATTTTTGTTATGATTGCTCTATCTCCCCCTCTTATCCTATTTCACATCATTATTTGTAGGAAAGAGAGCAACAACCAGCTGACGAGTCTCCCGAGGACTCTGACTTGCCTCCATGATCTAGAACAAGACGACAGTCCACCGGCAACATGTAGTCGCAAGGGGGGAGTCGCCCTCCAAGAGCGAGAGGAAGAGTAACACAAACACGATCATTGACTTCTACCGAGCTACAAGCAACCGTTGCAATTGCATGTAGGGAAGGAGTGACATCAAGAGAAGGTGGGAATGCTTCAATGATGCAAGCAAGGAAGGGAAAGAGAAATGTCATACTATCAGAGAGTGATACTAACGAGGAAAGCAATGGCCATAAAAGCATTGAGTCCTTTAGTCCACAACAAGGGCGTGGCCATATGCAACCCAAGAAGAATTGAACATAAAGAACTAAAAAGAAGCGCATGCCAGATGCCAGTGAAACGACTAGTGAGACCACTCTCACAATCACTTGTGATAAACGTATTGTGCAAGCATGCATAGAAGATCAATTGGAAACGTTGACAGTGAGTGCTTGTAAGAGATGGCAGCATGATTTAGTTTATGGTTTTTATTTATTTACATTGATTGGACATTAATTACTTCATCATCTCATTTAGATGCGGACATCCACCCCTTTGCCACCCATCCCATTATGTCATTTGGTTTCCATACCTATAATTAGACAAGTCACATCAAGGAACAAAAAACTCTTGGAAACCTTTTTTAGCAATGGTTATGTTAGAGGGATGGGTATATTTATAGTGTCATTAGAGACTCCAAGAAACCAGTGCAAGGAGTTTGATGATGTGATTAGAACTCAGTGGGATCCCAATTGGCTAAAGAAGCATGAGGACTTTGAGGCAGAAATTAGCGGCACCGATTGGGCCTTTTTGTCAAATTGCATGTTTTATGTTTGGGATGGTAACCATCGTCTCACAGCATGGATGAATGAGATACGCACATGTGATTGGCCCTAAACCATAGGACCTTAACATTCTACAATGTGTTTGTTTCTTACATCATCCTTAACGTAATTGATTTTTTGCAACAGCCTTTCCAGATAATGCAAGGCAACATGTGCGCGTTGACTGTCGCCTTGTGAAAGTGACAAGTGTGGCAGAGGGGGAGATTTGTCAACTATTTCTCGTACAAACAGGTATGAAATGGATCATATTCATGAGATCCTAATATAGAATGTACATAGGCTGACACAAAAGAGGGTTATCCATACCTCGTATCCAGACCTTGTTTGTGAAGCAAGGATGTTGGGGCAAGTTATCCATACCTCATATCCAGACCTTGTTTGTGAAGCAAGGATGTTGGGGCAGGCTGACACAAAAGAGGGTTATCCAAACCTTGTTTGTGAAGCAAGGATGTTGGGGCAGGTTTATCACGCAACTATTTTTAACAAGCTAATTGATGAGGCAAAGGCATGGGTGCAAGCACACAAAAAGCCAGTGCCCATTCCCGCATGGTACAAGGCACCATTGATTGCACTGGCCCACGTTATGTGGAAGGTAGGTAGTTCTTCAAGCTATCTTAACAATGTTTTTCTTGATGCATTTTTTCCTAATGCAATGATGTTGTCCCTAATTACCAAGTGCAGGACGAGTATGATATGGCAGTGCGACCGATCGAACAGAAACGGACACAACTCTCTGACTCTGAATTTAGAATCAAGTGGGGTGAGGCATACTATAGTGTCAATGAAAAGCTCATCAAGAAAACTCAACATTTGCTAAGAGTTGCAGACGCTAGTCTCGAAGAGAAGTGGTATCAGTAAATTGCTACCTCTTTGTACCTGCCATCTATATGTACTTATACTACATTTGTTTAACAATGTTTTTGTCAATGCGGAACTGTCTCATGCTTGGAGTGGGGCTCCAAGATAGGGGGTGTATTGAATGAGGAGAGAGTATACACATTGGCATCCTCAAAGCTAAACGAGGTAGATCGCGTAAGGATATTAAAGGCCATGGAGAGTTCTGACATGAAAATTCGAACGTTGATGGGCATGCCTGAACGTAGGTTATTCTTGTTCATCTAAATTATGTGCATTATAAGTTTGACGAATTGGTATTAAAAAACATATCTTTGATTTGAGCATATGGAAATGCATCATTTCGAAGTTGGGTAAGACAAGAGACCTTTTGGGTCATGGTGCAAGACGGCGGAAAGAGATTGCTTTTGAGTTGAAAGGACTACTATAACATTCTAGTGGAACACGATTTGTTCTTCCAATACACCCAAGAGATAAAGAGAAAGCATAGAGAGAAAATGTTTCTCACTGTTCTTCCATGATTTCAAGCCAGATGAAGATATAGAGTCATAGAAGTCAGTGAAGTTGGCAGCATGGAGGCTTCTGTATAGGTAGTTCACAATACCCTTCTTTAGTAGCATGTCTACGGTGCTATCTTGCCAATCCATTCAAGATTTGTAATAGTGACTTTGCAAGTCAAGTTCATGTATGGGCAGATGGAGAGGAGGGCTATACAAACTCTGCTAGGAAAGTGTGAGGACTGGGCAAACCTATAGGAGGATCAGTTCATGTATGAGGATTACCAGATAGAGCAATAGTGGGATGAGGAGGTATATCAAAGATGCCCTATTTTCCTTGACTATCCAAAAGGTGAATACTCCTCCAATGAGAAAAGTTTGTACTAAAAATACTCAAGGAAAAAACAAACACAAGAGAGACAAGGATCCAGAGGTATGGCAAGTGAAATGAGTTACATTCTTAGGAGTATATTGCACTTTGTTGTCTCCTAATGAAGAGACTATGATGGGTTCACAAGAAACTGATACTAGTAGTGCAGTTACTATAAAAAGAAAACACAAGAGCAAGCGCATATCCAATATCATTGAAGAGAGGCCAAGCAAAGATCAGCCCTCATCACCAATTAGTTTGGTTTCTCCATACCTAAAAGGTTTGATGTTTTGAAGTATTATAGCCAAGAGATCTCTTGTGTCCCTCTAGTAAAAATATTTTCTTGAATATGAATCATAACCACCAATCCCTGTAGGCCCCTTCATTGATACCACTGAAGAGCATATTGCAATGGAAGGCGTCACCGAGGAGGTCCGTGACATTGGCATGGATAGAAGGATACAAAAAAGTTCTTCCAAATCTTGCAGTGGAGAGTGTTACCTTACACACCACTATAGAGAGATGGATGACAATGACGAGAAGTAGTGAGGCATCACATGGAACTGACACATGTATTATAGAGCACCAAGATGGTAAGCTTGCTTTTGTACAAAACTCATGATGTGAAGGCACATAATTCTTGTTCACCAGCAAAGTAACATCAACAATATTTTTTAACATGCAGAGGGTAGAAGAATTGAGTGTCTTGAATTTGAGGTCACATCGGACATGATGCGTGCACAGAGAGGTAAAGAAACAATGCTCATGAATTCCACACATGTCATGATTGGATAATGTCAGAGTTTTAAAATATTATTTTATTATATGATGTTAATAGTGATGTGTGTCCTTGTGTAGGGAAGGAAATAATGCAAGAACATGGACTAGCCGTGCTAGGGGACGTGGCAGCTACCGGTAAACAAGCGTGACTCATGGTTTTTTTTTCCACAATATAATGCCAATAAGAATGGTCTGTACTTTTGTAGAGGGGGATACAATTTTTTATTTTTAACCTATATTGCTGGAGGATGTGCCAGCCACAAACATTGGTAAACTAACGTGTCTCAATAATACTATCTACAATAACATTTTGAACAAAAAATATGTTGCTAATTATGAATTTATCATACAGAGGGCTATACTAAAAGTCACGTGGAATTCCACTTGCAAGACATTGTCTCCCACGAAGCTAGAATGGTGAAAGATGTTCCAACCACACATGCAGGTAAACAAACATGTAAGAAGAATATTATCTATCTTTAACATTCAGTAAGCAAAATATGTTACTAATCAAGGAGTCAATGTGCAGAGGTCCACAACATTGAAAGCCCTATGGAAGATCCCTTGCCAGTCGTTGTCTCCCATGCCACTATGATGGTGAAAGTGGAGTGGCATACTATTCTCTACAACCCATTCGAGATCAGACATGCATTGCAAAATGATCAGCCAAGTGAGGCGTTCTCTTGATTGGTAGAGGCATTGGAGAAGGTCAACCAAAACAAGATGGTCGAGATTGACGAAGAAACCACAAACACAGCATGTGATATCATGGTGGTTCGTCTCCCTGAAGATAGTGTCGTGCATGGATTGGGGGATGGAATTCCATCATGGAACTCCCATACTGAGGCAGAGTCAATTGATGCCATGTATTTGGCTGATCATGTTCTCAATGATACAGGGATATTACTGTTCCTTGCCACAACACACTCCATGGTAGAGCTTATCGAGCAGGTTGTGGAGGATGGACACCGACGAACGGAATCAAGGCAAAAGTGTTGGGCCTTACACATGGCATAGGTTATTCATTGCGAGACACCTGTGTGTATCATTAGAGGTAGAGAGGTGAGAGTTTTAAAGTCATGATATACTCATGCTAGATATTGTTTATATATCACACTTATTGGCTTCATTTAGTGAGTATAATTACTAAAATTAGTATTTCAATATTTTGCAGGTACATGTGCTATATATTCTAGCATACATGTGTTAAGATATCTCTTACAATGGAATCATCCCTTCGGAATTCACAAAAGATTACATTACTGTGAATGAATGGGTGCAAGATACATTAGGATCCCCAATGAGTGGTCAATGTGAGATCCAATGTTGTTAAACTATTGTTGATATGTTTTGTAAACATTTAGTAGATTCTTAATACGTTATACGACTACCAAATATTGTAGGTGGCATGCAACGTGGTAGGGCTTTTTGGAGCTCGTTCTTGCAAACGTACACAAAAGAAGGGGACACCATTTTAGATTGCAATGCAGAATGTGGTGACTTTGCATCAATAAGCGCTAAGTTCCAATAGACTAATTGCATGTTTGTATCGCTTCACTGAAGATGGAAGATATCTAAGAGCAAAGGTAACATTTTTACATAAACTTCTACAATATCTGATTGTAATATAGTGTTCTTTTTCGTCATACCAATACATGGGTGATCACCCTTCCATGTGTGCATGTACAGCTACCTCCCACAACCCGAAAATTAATTGTGCTCGATATGAATGGGATGCTTTTACATAGGCGGCCAAAGCAAAAGGGATCGTTACTAGTGAAGCCCCTAGAAGTGGGCAAGTATTGGGTGATTTTGAGGCCAGGGCTCACCAGGTTTTTGAAGGAAATATCTACATTGTTTGACATTGCCATCTGGAGCTCCATGAAGGAAGACAACTTAAGTGAATTGCTCCAATCGATTAGAAGTGAATGTGTGAAGTCATCAAAGCAAGCACTAATCTTTGTATTCTAGTATGGACAATGAAAGTGCAGAGCAACTCTCCCATAACAACTTCTGCCCCATAAAGAGTTATACAAAGCCCCTTTTCATGAAATGTTTTTACGACATTGATTGGACACACTTCAGCCCAACAACAACACTATTTGTGGATCATAGCATGGAGAAGATGCAGATAAACCCACCCAATACCTTTATATGCCCACCCCCATTTGAGGGAGACCCCATGGACACAATCCTTCTAGAGCACATGCTTCCCTACTTGACCGAGCTAGCATGCTTCCGTGGTTCAATCCTAGACTTTGTTAGGAATCACCAATTCCACCCCCCAACAATGGAACTTGATTGATATTTGATGTGCATGATAAATATATACTTCCAAAATTATTAGATTCTTTTTATTTACAAGTGCAATAAAATGAGGATGAGAGGGAAGAGGAGAAAGAGAGAGAAATGTGCAAGTGAAAGAGATTCTATATAGGCATTTGCTCAATTGCAATACTACAAGATGTGTAAACAAAGCATGTGCAAAATATATAGGGAAGGGTGGAGTGTAGAAACATGCATGCATATGAATGTATGTGTGCACAATGGATTAAGTAACAATGAGGTAATATTTTTTTTTCAATATTAACTATTCGAACAAAGTGAAAAACAATAGATATCTCACGTTACTGCAGTGAGTGTAACAAACTATTTGATACCCTATCCTCTTGTAGTAAGTCCACACAATAATGCTCAATTGAAAGTAGTGAAAACATGTGCAATGTAGTTTTTTCTATGTGTGCACAATGGAAGTGATATATTAGGATATAATATCAAATCATGCACATAAAAGTGAGGTACATAAATGTATGTATGCACGTGGGATAACAATGTGATATTCTTTTCGTCTTGATATTAACAGCTAAAAGTGTTTAAGATAATAAGAGGGTTGTGAAATAATAAGAGGGTTGTGAAATATGGATGGATGACCCTTGCAAAATTAAGAGGGGGAGATAGAGAGAAGTTGCTAATTTAGAGTGTGTACGAGAGAGAGAGAGAGAGAGAGAGAGAGAGAGAGAGAGAGAGATGGAGAGAGACATGTTGCCATTTGAGAGTGAGAGAGAGAGAGAGTGTGTGTGTGTGTGTGTGTGTCTGTCTTCGTGAGCACATGAGAGAGAGAGAGAGAGAGAGAGAGAGAGAGAGAGTGTGTGTGTGTGTGTGTAAGAGGGAGACAAAGAGAGGAGTTTCTTTCTGTATGTCTGGGGGGAGGTCTGAGTAGTCATTGCCTTCTATAAAGGCATTGTCAAGCACTAAAAGATCTATGTTAGAAGGGAGTTCTAGGACCCTGTTCTGCCGACTTGCTATGTGGCTATTCTAGGAGTTCCTATTAGTGTGAGGTAGTTAGAAAAGCCTATCAGAAAAAAAATGATGTTATAAAAGGAAAAAACCCTAAATATGTGAAAGAAAATATATGAATATACAAATGTGTGTAAAAAGAAGTTTTTGTTGAGATATCGAGCTCCACTCGTGATATGCCAGGGTGACCGTTGTGCATTTATGTCACCGACTTGTCAGTTGTAGATGCGGTTGGTACACCGCCCATGAATAATAGCTAGATGACAGCTATCCTTATCTACTCTAGTTCATGGCTCAGTTAGTATGCCACTTAGTTAGTTGAGTTTGGTTTGAGACCCATATATAGGGTTCTTCTATTTCTTCTTTTTTGGCTTACACAAACTAAGAAGAGAAAAACTGTTTTCAGCCTCCACCCTTGTGTGTATTCCCCCATTGTGCAAGCAAGAAAGCTACAAGTGAGACTCCTTCCTTCTCTCCCACAATCTTGACATGGTATTAGAGCCTTGTTCATGGTAAGGAGCTCAAGAAAGCAAGCCAAGCTCGCCGTGGTTTGGTAAGAGGAGCAGTGTTGCTTTCATTTTCTGTTTTGGGAGCAGATCTCTGCAGGTAGCATAGCCGGAAATTGCAAGAGTACATTGTCTCAGGTTGAGACGCCCTTCGCGGTGAAGCAAGAGGGCAGTATATGCTACGGGTAAGAGCTTTAGCTCTTGGCGACCCTGTTTCTTTTATTTGAGGCCATTTCGGGGCCTGTTTTGGGGGCGGAAGTTTTCTGTACGCACTCAGGAAAAGGCCCAGTTTTATGCTGTGCGACCACTGTTCTACAGGTCGGTGAAAAGTTACTGTAAAAATTGCATCGTATGCTTGTGCGCAGAGACATTGGGAGTTACAGAATCATCCTTGTTGCCTGTTGATGTAAAATCGTCACTAGGAAGTAACTGTCAAATACCACTTTCGTCAATTTTGCAGATTTGCCCTTGTGAGGTTGAAGCTGTGTTCTTTGCAGTGACAGAATTTTTTGCAGTGTTCTGTAATGGCGTCTGATTCTCTTTCACAGATTGTCACTGAAAAGCTTGACAAGAACAACTTCCAAGCATGGAAGTTTAGAATGACGAATTTCCTTATGGAAAAAGGATATTTGGAATTTGTTGCAGGAAATGAAGAAGAACCAGTTCTTCCTGATGTTCCCAATCAACAGCAAATGCAAGCATTTAAAGCATGGCATGAGAGAGCCAGGAAAGTTATGTATTGGCTGTCTATCAGTATTTCAGACTCTATGATTGTGCATATTCAAGATGCAAGTACGCCAAAGGAGGCATGGGATACTTTGTCAAAAATGTATAGCACAAATACTCAAGCCAGGAAAATGTAGCTCAAGCAAGAGTTGCATAATGTGCAAAGAGAAAATATGAGCATCAATGACTACCACATGAAGGTGAAGAAGATTGCAGATGCACTTGCTTCCATTAAGTCGCTAGTGGAAGATGATGATTTAGTTTCTGTGACCTTGAATGGTCTAGGAAAGGATTATGCACAGTTCCAAACATCCATTTCCGTCCGTGAAAGATTTCCTGATTTTGAGGAGTTTATTGCTCTTCTAATTTCTGAGGAGCAGAGAAATGGTAGTGCATCTTCTTCAGGAGGAACTTCAAAAGAAGCTGTCTTCTACTCAAATGCTGGAAGAGGTAGAGGCAGAGGTAGAGGAGGCCGATTTGGAGGCCATGGTAGAAATCAGAATATGCAGCAAACTCAAGAAAACCAGTCCTATGGAGGAGGACGTGGTAACTCTAGAGGCAGGGGGAGCCAAAGAGGTCGTGGTGGATGGCAAAGAGGCCAAAATGCAAACAGCAATGTTGAATGCTACTACTGTGGTAAAATGGGTCATATGGCTAAAGACTGCTATAAAAAGCAGAATGACATCATGAATGGAAAACTGCAACAAGGAAATTATGCATC
Source organism: Lygodium microphyllum (assembly GCF_053477565.2). NCBI lineage: Eukaryota > Viridiplantae > Streptophyta > Polypodiopsida > Schizaeales > Lygodiaceae > Lygodium > Lygodium microphyllum. Next base: position 119,840,410 of record NC_141164.1, on the reverse strand, counting down.
TTCTAGTAGACAGGGTGATGACAGAAATGAGCATTTGTTCATGGTGCAGCACATGAACAATTCTGTGACAAGTGCAGAAGAAAGCAACGATGTATGGTATGTTGACTCAGGTGCATCAAAACCACATGACAGGTCATGCAGAATGGATGGAGGATGCAAGGAAAATGGAAAAACCAGGATTTGGTGATGATACTGCACATCCTATTGTGCAGATTGGAAAAATTCCCTTGTCTATGCAGGATGGAAAAAAGAAATACCTGTCCGATGTATTTCATGTCCCGAATATCACCAAGAATCTGGTTTCTGTTGGTCAAATGGTTGATCGGGGCTTGCAGGTCAGATTTAATCCTTATGGATGCTTTGTTGAGGATATGAAAAATAAAGGTCGCTTGATAGCAAAAGGAAAGAAGAAGGACAGAATGTTCACATTGGATGCAGACATGCCTGAATTGAGTGCAGCAATGTTTGCACATGGGACCGGTGTAGTTGCAGATATTGATATCTGGCATAAACGCATTGGTCATGTTAATGTACAGCGACTTAAATCAATGCAGGCCCAAAACATTGTTGTGGGATTGCCTAAATTCAAGGTTGCAGAAATGCATAAGATATGTGAAGCCTGTCAGTTTGGAAAACAGGCAAGGAAACCATTTCCTAGACATGTTCAAGAGAGTAAGAAGCCATTGGAATTAATCCACTCTAATGTGTGGACTACTAAAGCTGCATCTCTTGGAGGCTGTCATTATTTTGTCAGTTTTATTGATGACTATAGCAGAAAAGTTTGGGTGTATTTTATGAAAAAGAAAAGTGAAGTTTTTGGGCATTTCAAAACTCTTAAAGCTATGTTTGAAAAAGAAACAGGCCTGCAAATAAAATGCCTAAGGTCAGATGGAGAGGGAGAGTACCTCTCAAATGAGTTTGCAAGGTTCCTGCAGGAGCATGGCATAAAGCAGCAATATTCATGCAGTCATATCCCACAACAAAATGGAATTGCAGAAAGGAAAAACAGGCATATTGGAGAGGTATCTCGTGCCATGCTCAATGAAAAAGACCTGCCAGATTTTTATTGGGCTGAAGCAGTTGCTACAGCAGTCTATATAATGAACAGGACTCCCACTGCAGCAATACATGGGATGACTCCAGAGGAGAGGTATACTGGTAGGAAACCAGATATTTCTCATTTGAAAACTTTTGGTTGCATTGCCTATGTACATGTGCCATATGAGTTGAGATCCAAGTTGGATCCAAAAGCTGAAAAGTGCATCTTTATTGGTTACTCTCTGCAGCAAAAAGGGCATAGATGCTATAACCCTTCTACTCGTAAGTTTACAGTGAGCAGAGATGTTGTTTTTGATGAGATGAGTAGCTGGTATAAACCAGTAAATGTGATAGATGATGTAGATGCACAAAATGGTAATGCTGCACAGAATTCTCAACAGCAGTCACAAGATATTAGTGGACCCTGGAGCGTCCTCTAGCAGTGGTTCACATTCTTCACCATGGACAGGCAGATTGAGATCAGGAGAATCTTCTCAAGGCAGTGCAAATAGTGGTATGCAGGTGTCACAAAAAGGAAAAGAGAAGGTAGATCAGCCCATGGTTGATGTGAATGCAGGTCACTCTTATGTGGATGGTGAATCCAGTGGCTCAGAACAGAGCATTGATGATGAGTTGGGTATTCCTTCTATTGTTACACCTAGAGTAAGGAAGACCAGGGATGTTTTGAGAGCACCTAGGAGTGAACCTACTTTGCGCAGGTCAACCAGAGTTAGATATCCTGTGGATAGGCTGAAATATGATGGATTTACAGCCATTCACTATGCATATATGGTCAAAGTGATACAGGAACCAGAACCCACTTCTTTTGAGCAAGCCATGGGAAAAGAAAAATGGAAGAAAGCCATGGATGAAGAAATGGATGCCTTGGAAGCAAATGCTACATGGGAATTGGTACCTTTGCCTAAAGGTAAGAATGCAATTGGCTGTAAGTGGGTTTATAAGGTGAAGCACAATGCAGATGGTTCTGTGAATAGATACAAGGCAAGATTAGTAGTCAAGGGGTATGCACAAACATATGGCATTGACTATGAAGAAACATTCAGTCTGGTTGCAAGGATGGCAACCGTAAGAGCAGTCATTGCTATGGCTGCATCAAAGGGATGGTCTTTACATCAGATGGATGTAAAGAATGCCTTCTTGCATGGTGATTTGCAAGAAGAGGTCTATATGGAGCAGCCACTAGGTTATGTGCATGCTGTTCATCCTAAGTTTCTTTGCAGGTTGAAGAAAGCCCTGTATGGCTTGAAGCAAGCACCTAGAGCATGGTCTGACAAGATAGGGCAGTATCTTGTCACTATTGGCTTTCAAATTTCCAAGGCAGATTTCTCACTTTATGTGAGAAAGACAAAGAAAGGTATTATGCTGCTTGTCATTTATGTTGATGATTTGATTATGACAGGTGACAGTGATGAAGATATCCTTCATGTGAAAATGCTATTGAAGCAAAAGTTTGAGATGAAGGATTTGGGAGAGCTGCGTTATTTCTTGGGCATTGAGGTGATTAGATCACCAAGTGGGATACAGCTCTTACAGAGGCAGTATGGATTGGACATGCTGTCCAAATATGGGATGACAGGCTGTAAGCCTATTTCAGTTCCTTTGGAGCAGAATGTGAAGCTAAGCGCAGATGCAGGTGAGCTTCTGGAAGACCCTACTATGTACAGACGCATAGTAGGAAGCTTGATTTATATGACTATTACCAGGCTAGATTTGAGCTATACTGTTGGATTGGTAAGTCAGTTTATGCAGGCTCCAAGGAAACCGCATTTGGATGCGGCTAGACGCATACTCAGGTATGTGAAGTCCACATTGCAGTATGGACTATTTTATGAGACTGGGATTCAAATACAGTTGCATGGATACACTGATGCTGATCGGGCTGGTAGCATTTCTGATAGACGATCTACCAGTGGATATGTGTTCTCTTTTGGGAGTGCTGCAGTCACTTGGCGCAGCAAGAAACAGCCTACAGTTGCCTTATCCAGCACAGAGGCTGAGTACAGGGACGTAGCAATGGCTGCATGTGAGGTAGCTTGATTGCATAAGCTACTTTATGATATGCATCAGCCTACAGATGGGCCAGTTGTCATTTATTATGACAACATGAGTAGTATACACTTGGCAAATAACCCAGTCTATCATGCTAGAACAAAGCACATTGAGGTGCATTATCACTATGTGCGAGAGAGGGTTTTACTAGGTCTTATTGATCTAGTTTATATCAGCACAGAGGATCAGGTAGCTGACATATTTATGAAGGCATTGGGCGCAGAGAAGCTGCGCAAGTTCAAAGACCTGCTTGGTGTGCAGGAATTGGGATTGAGCTCGAGGGGGAGTGTTGAGATATCGAGCTCCACTCCTGATATGCCAGGGCGACCGTTGCGCATTTATGTCACCGACTTGTCAGTTGTAGATGCGGTTGGTACACCGCCCATGAATAATAGCTAGATGACAGCTATCCTTATCTACTCTAGTTCGTGGCTCAGTTAGTATGCCACCTTAGTTAGTTGAGTTTGGTTTGAGACCCATATATAGGGTTCTTCTATTTCTTTGTATGAGAGTTCTTTTTTGGCTTACACAAACTAAGAAGAGAAAAACTGTTTTCAGCCTCCACCCTTGTGTGTATTCCCCCATTGTGCAAGCAAGAAAGCTACAAGTGAGACTCCTTCCTTCTCTCCCACAATCTTGACACTTTTAACCCCTATAAAAATATGGAAGAAAGAAAAATCTTTAAGCAATTGTTTATCGCCTTGCGAAGGCCTGGTAGATTTCTGGGGAGGACGAGACAAGCCCCAAGGCCGATGCCTTGTCTTCCTGCGGGTGGCAACTAGCTGAAAAAGCAACGTAAATAAAAAAGGTTGGAGTGAAAATAAAAGTGAGTGTTAGAAAAGGATTAAGTGTCACCTTGCAAGGGCTTGGTAGGTTCTTAGGTACCAAGGCAGGACCTAAGGCCGATGCCTTGTCCTCCTTGGGTTACTACGCTTAGCTCCCTCCTTTTTACACACCCGAGTATGGAAAATGAAAAGCTAGAAGGGAAATGTGCTACAAGTCACCATTTATTGATCAGGCTATAGGAGTCCTCACCTAGTCAGAGCTCCTCGTTGTGTTGACCTTAGTTAGGTAGGTAGTTCAGACCACCACTTAGAATTACCTCTCTGATAGTTCTTTTTAGCCTGGCCATGTTGGAGCAGTTCGTTAGTGACTCACTTTGGGCTTTATGTCAGGTTATACTAGGTCTACTCCTCGTGGATCTTATGCCTTGGTTTGGTCAGGGGGTAGGGTGAGAGCTGTGATGTCTTGTGTTGTGTATTTCTTTTGTATCAGCTTAATGCTCTTTGTGGTTGTGTTTATGTGCAGATTTGTTCGTGGGATTTGACAGGCTGAATCGCCTTATCTCGTGGTCACCAATGATAGATGATTTTTGGCATCGAGAAGTGCTTAAAAATAGCCAAAAAATCTGATTTCAGGGGAAAAATAAACTTCGTCTAAGCGGCAACTGCAGCCAGTACGATTTTAAACGGCAAATCTCCAAAAGTGCTTTAAAGACCCACCGCACGACACTTGGGAATTTTCATAATTTCTCGGCATGTTAGATGAGACTCCAGGAGATGCCCAACAGTGTGGGAGATGCCCAGCAGTAGGGAGGGGAGGTGATCTCGATAGGGAGAAATGCTTATGTTTCTAGTGAAGAAGGAGCTTTAAAGAAGCCTTGACATGGAGGGACAATACAAGTGCTTACAATCTTAGCCTGCTTGGCTTCATGTTCTACTATGATGATCTGTTCCATGGTACACACACATATTTTGACAGGTGGACTTAGCTATAAAATCATATCAATCCAAAGGATGCTATGATGATTGTTTCATGGTACACACATATTCCGACAAGCGGACCTGGCCATGAAATCATATCAATCAAAAGTTGGAGTGTGCTCCTCCTAGTGGAGAAGATCATCAAAAGCATGAGTTTGAGAATACAAAAAAATACAAGCTATAGTTGATTAGTAAACTTGAGGAGATCACTATGTAAAAAAATGTATATCATGTGAGTTCAAAAAAGAGAAATATTTAAAAAAACCTTACAGATTTACATTTACAAAATGAAATATTTTAAAAGATGAAAAGTTATTCATAGAAGAGGTACTTATATTTCATAAGTAGAATATTCAACAGAAGGGTATCGGTAAATTATAAAATTGACTTGGATTTTTATAGTTCTAATTGAGGGCTATTGCAATTCTTTATGCAAGTCTTGGAAATGGAGCAATGACGTGTAAGTAAATGCCTTATATAGGGCATGGATACCTTTCTATCTTCTATAGTTATTACTCAATAGATCAACCTTCATGAGATCAAGATGCTAGTTTAGTATGGAAGATATGAATGCTACAAAGTATGCCCATGGAGGGATATTTGAATTATAGAAACAGGGTTACTGCTCATTAGTAATATTGTTATTACTTCTTTGTTTAGACAAGGGCTTCAAAAAAGTACATGTTTTCTCTCCTTACAATTTAATTATGATATTGAAAATTGCATGCAAAATAGCTCAATAGACAAGCATAGAAAAGTGATAGCTAACTAGAATTATTACTAGTTTCCTCCAATTGCTTTGTGTTCCCCATGTAACCTCCCTTCTTTCCACATGCAAGTTGGACAAGCTATCAAACACACCATGCAAGGTGGTTTGACTACCATTTTCTCCTATTTAGTAGGTCGATTATGAGCTTGAAAGATGGATTGTAAAGACACGTAAAGCTAATACAATTTTGTGTGCTTGCTAGTGAATAAAATAACTTTATTGAAACTACTTAAATTGAGTATACATCACTTTGTTGTGACACTGTGCGTCTACCACTGCAAACCTGAGGGTGGAATTTTCTGCCAAGATTTTGAACTCTTAAGTCAGCGTCATTAGGGATTTATTTTCCGTTGTGTGTATCTTTTGTGTTTGCATCTACATGACGCACGAGCACATATAGATAGGCTAGGCACTTTTTTTTCAATGCATTCATAAATTTTGCATGAAAGCATCGCTTGATTGATTGGATTGCATGGAACCTAATTTGCAAACTACACGAGTGATTGGGCATGAAGTTCTTTTCCAAAGCATATTTTCGATAGGGCACAATGCATGGCAAGACTATACTTGAAGTGATTCTCTACTCCAAGAAATCATCATCCATGTTTTTTTTGAAGGACAGACAATTATAAAAGGAAGCGACAGAGGTGTATCGAGATGGGAAGGCAAGAAGATGACAGAGTAAAGGTAGGATATAGTGTGGATGATGGGAGAGACCTTGCATATTTGGATCCCTACTTGCCCATCCTCCAGGATGCTGATCTTTAAGACAAGGTGATCCTTCTCAGAGTAGACTACAACGTGGTTAAGAAAGACAAGATTCTGGATCAGTATTGCATTGATGTGACCTTGGCCACCATGTACAACATTGTTGAATGAGGAGGTAGGCCAATCATCATGACCCACATTGGGAGGCCCTTTGACAAGAAGATGAAGAGCATTAGTATCCGTCAGGACGATGCGGTGGACGAGGTAGTGGCTTACCTTCAACACAAGCTGCGTATCAAGTTTGTGTAGCCACAAGATTGGTGCATAAGCTTGCATATGATGGCAGCAGTCTTGCAATGTGCCAAGAACCAAAAGCATCATTCACATATACATCGGCCAATCCAGCTAGCCGGACAATGAAGCGTTGTACCTTCTCACCCTTATCTTCTTCACCCGCAAATCACCATGTGTTGGGAATGTGGCAGCAAGGTGGCGTAAGCTATGATGGAAATTTTAAATGGCGATAAGTTTAAACAAAAAGCACCACGCTTTGAAGGATTGATGAGGAGGATGCCAAAAATGAAGAAAAGCAGGAAGCGGGACGAAGCTTTTCTGGGAGTTTGGAGGGTGGCGCTGCAAATATAAGAGGAAGGATGGTGACGAGATGAAGCAGGAAGAAGACAATGCTATAGTCGGTGCTTTGGAGACGAAGACAGACGGAGCTACATACGGAGGATTGGAAAAAGACAGCAGCAGAAGACAAATGAAAGGTGACGCAGTAGCAAAAGAAGGATGAGGACGAGACGTCGCAAGATATAGAGGTGACGAAAAAAAGCTGAGCTGTTGCGAAGCTGACGACAAGCCTGCAGAAGTTGGAAGTTGTTGAAAAGTAGGAGGGGAGGCAGAAAGAAGACAAAAATTGGAAGGCCATCAAGAAATGATCAAACGGAATTATTTGTTGGAAGGAGAAGTCATCTACAGTTAAGCTTACGCTTACAATGGAGCCAAAGCCTGTGATTAAGCAACTTTCAGTACGTCTGCGCTTGTATGGTTGACGATAGGAAGATCATGGATTATTGCATCGAGTCTGGGAGGCCATCAGATTTGCAATCATAATATACTAACTCTCCCGGTCGACAGTGTTTCCAAGCTGTTGCTCTCAACTAGACTTTCACCTTCTCTCAAGAAGATTCGCTGACAGATTCACCTACTATCGAATAGTTAAGGACAAGATCATCATTGTGATGTTTGTGTTCTTCAGCTTTGTGATTTTTGCTGGTTGTACATCATGAAATCACACTCAATGAAGAGCTGCACAAATTCCTTGATTATTTAAAATCCTTATCCTCACCTCTCAACGCTCTTCAAAAAGATATGATATACTCCACTCCTCCCATCCAATTCTCACAATCTCTCAAGAAAATGATGGTCCTCAAGATGTTGACCAGATATGAACAACCTTCTCACAATTGGTGGCATCCTTCACGACCCTCTAACTCACCCAACCTCCTTACACACTCAACTAGAGGTTCCTAACTTTGTGATGAGCATCCCAAATATCGTGTGTGTAAAAAATGTGCGTGCTCAATAACAAGTGCTCTCTCATGTGCGCATGCATCTAAAATTTACTGCATATAGTTGCAGCAGACCTCATGCTGTGCCAACGCTCAATGATGGTGCAAAGCGTGCATAATCCCAACCCATGGCATGGAAGTATTTGATAAGAATAGGAGACGACCCCCGAGTGTAGTGCATCAACAAGTGCAACGTGAAGTGCTCGTGAACCCATAGTCCCTATGATGTGCAAGAGTCTCGACAAGAAAACATACCTTGTTCCACAATGTTTAATAGCTAATAACAAACTCCTACTTCAACCTGTCCAAAAAAATACCAAGCTCAACCAAGGCTATCAAGTTTCACACTCAACAAATCAAACAAATTGACATAAACAAATCCTATGCTAGACAAATACAAGAAATCCAATTACAAAACAACAAAACAAACTATCACGCAAACAACTAAGCTAGCAGAAATCAAACCTAACTACAATTTTAACTAGGGGTTTTCAGTTTTCGAAAAAATGCTTGACAGCGGTAGAGGTGTATCGACATGGAAAGGCAAGAAGACGACGGAGTAAAGGTGGGATATAGTGTGGATGATGGGCGAGACCCTGCGTATTTGGACCCCTGCTTGCCCATCCTCCAGGATGTTGATCTTTAAGACAAGGTGATCCTTCTCAGAGTAGACTACAACATGGTTAAGAAAGGCAAGATTCTAGATTAGTATTGCATTGATGTGACCTTGGCCACCATGTACAACATCGTTGAACGAGGAGGCAGGCCGATCATCATGACCCACATTGGGAGGCCCTTTGACAAGAAGATGAAGAGCATAAGTATCCGTCAGGACGATGCGGTGGACGAGGTAGTGGCTTACCTTCAGCACAAGCTCCGTATTAGGTTTGTGTAGCCACAAGATTGGTGCATAAGCCTACATATGATGGTAGTAGTCTTGCAATGTGCCAAGAACCAAAAACATTGTTCACATATACATTGGCCAATCTAGCTAGCCGGACAATGAAGCAATGTAGCTTCTCACCCTTATCTTCTTCACGTGCAAATCACTATGTGTTGGAAACGTGGTAAAATTTAAATGGCGATAAGTTTAAACAAAAATCACCACGCTTTAAAGGATTGATGAGGAGGATGCCAAAAATGAAGAAAAGCTGAAGCGGGACGAAGCTTTTTTGGGAGTTTGGAGGGTGGCACTGCAAATATAAGAGGAAGGATGGTGATGAGAAAAAGCAAGAAGAAGACAATGCTATAGTCGGTTCTTTGCAGACAAATGCGGATGGAGCTACATATGGAGGATGGGAAGAAGACAACAGCAGAAGACGAACAGAAGGTGATGTAGTACCAAAAGAAGGATGAGGATGAGACGTTGCAGGATATGGAGGTGACGAAGAAAAACCTGAGTTGTTGCAAAGCTGACGACAAGCCTGCAAAAGTTGGAAGTTGCTTAAAAGTAGGATGGGAGGCAGAAAGAAGACGAAAGTTGGAAGGCCATCAAGAAATGATCAAACAGAATTATTTGCCAGAAGGAGAAGTCATCCGCAGTTGAAGCTTACACTTACAATGGAGACAAAGCCTGCGATTAAGCAACTTTCGGTATGTCTGCACTTGTATGGTTGGCGATAGGAAGATCATGGATTATTACGTTGAGTCTAGGAGGCCGTCAGATTTGCATTCTGTAATGTGTCTGCTCGTCCACTTGTGGGACACGTCTTAGTAGCCCATCGGGAAGAGAGTCTAGAAAGCGCCGCCTGGCACTCGCAAGGAATGTCACAGGGTTTGCAATCTAGGTCTTCTTGAGTCTACCTCGAGTGAAACTATATATCCAACCATTCCCACTTAGGACCGACCTGAAGTCAAGGTTTCCTTCCTATCAGCAAAGTCTTTAGGAAGTAGCTAGCGTCGAGATCCAGATGAACCACTTTGCGTAGGAGCAATAGAGTCTAAGCGGATTATATTGCACTTGGTTCATTGAGAATGGAAAATGAGAGGGATGCGAAGCTCAACCTCCCTACCCATAAGGCATAGTCCCATTCCATTCCCCTAAAACAGCATAAATCGGGATTCTAACTCTACTGATGCTAGGTCTTCATAGTCTTGTTATCACGTCTTTTGAGAAAAGATCCCAGCTAACCAGGACCACCCTTCCATAGGACGGACCCAAGTCACATCCACTGCACTTTTCTCGGTTTGCTCAGTTATCTAATTACCTACCACATTATGTTTGACATACAAAAGCAGCTTCCTTAATTAATCAATTTAAACACAGGTTCTTTCACGTAACTTAGGCACTGACATAAAAACAATGTCAAGCAAGTTCCTTTTTCAAATATATGATCTTTATTTATCACAGTCCAAGAATACATCAAGTATCATGCCCGAAGGCTATCCCAGCAATCAATAGGATTGTTGCTCCAAGTTCCGCCTGTAGACTAGTACACGGGCCTCGAGATCCCATCTCGAGTCACGTCGGCCTCTTGTGTAGGATACAGAGGCAAGGAATTTACAGCCAGAGCCTCCCCTGGCACCCAAACGTCCTCCCGCTCCAAGCAACACCCACAAAGAGACCTCTCGCGGCGGGTTCGGTCCACATACTCGGTGCGGCTAACAAACCCTTGGATAGGGCCAGGCAGGTAGTTGGAGGTAACTCAACCTGCCACTCCCTCTAGGCCTTTAACCTAAAGCATTAAGTGTTTTGCCTTGAGTTAGTTCCTTGAGCAAAGAAGTTCAAACAATGTGCCTAAGTGTACAATCACAATCATCTCAGAGGTCGTTTGTATGACCAACTGCTAAGGTGTGATTCCTTCTTCCCGAATGCTCCCAGCATTCGATCCTGGATCGTTCACAACTTGGTGAGATTCCAAGGGCTTGGCAAGCTAGGTTGCTTGTTTCCCCTTTATCTTCGGGTTAGGGTTTGTACCCTGCCGACCCTAATTATCCTTACCTTAGGTCTCCTGGTAAAAATAGGTCATGGACAACCCCGTCATCCTCAGTTGGTTAACTTGTTGATTATCTCCTAGATCCCTTGAAGTATCTATGTATCTTTATCTTTGATCTTAATTGATCAAGATTGTCTATCCCCTTGACCATGGTTGGTCAAGATGGTTCTGTTTAGAACAGTCCTACTCCGCCTTAAGTATAATCTTCTTAAGCCCTCTTAATAATACTCATAGGCACTTAAGCTTTTACCTATCCCTCTTGAAGTCACCAAGGACTTTGTCATGGGATTCATGGATCTCAGTCCCATTTGGTAAATTACAAACAACGTTGAATTTTTCCAATAACTTTAAGGCACGCAATGTAATGCCATGCCTTCATTTCAATACTTACAATTTTGATATAATCCATGCGTTATTTTATGCCACACATGCGAATGTACTTTCTATGCATGCAATCTTAACATTATCCTCTATGTAATTATTTATACGATCTATAACCTTCTTGAAAGATCTAACTTGATGTGATCATTGTATGAGTCTAATTGCACTTTAATATGTTCTGCAGTTTATTACATGTACCTTAGAATCCATCTTGTGATATGGACATGCACTTTGTTTCGTTCAATGTCCTCTGAAATGCATTTTAAGCAAGAACTTGTGCAAGGAACAATGCACTTTATGCAAGAATTCTAGCAAGACGTTTTTGGTAATTTATGATGCAATTATCTAATCAATTTCACCTATTATGATGCCATCTTACAATGGAAATTATCTTGCTCGTTACATACATCACAACTAAGTTCATACCCAGGAAATTATCAACAAACATGCAATTAATGTGATGCATGTGAATATGTTTTTTCACCGTGATATTTATAACCTATGATTTAATGATAGAGCAACCTGGGTTTGGAGTGAAGCCGTAATTCCAGTGGTATTGATGCTTGACAAACCGTTTGTGGTTGTGGTGCCACCTTGTTTCGAACCTCCATCCACACTTGCAGGGTTTCCAGCCATCTTTGCCGAACTACGCTTCGGGGCTATACTCGAAGACGCGTGTATGAGTGATAGAGTTCTCGCACTCTCCTATGCAAGATTCTCGCCGCCTTTCCTTGAGTGGAGGAAGAGATTGAAGGGGGAGGGCATTTTCAGAAATTCTTCTTCTTCTTCTTCTCTTCTTCTCCTTCTCTCTCTCCCTCTTCTTCTTCTTCTTCTTCTTCTCTTCTTCTTCTTCTTCTTCTTCTTCTTCTTCTTCTTCTCTCTCTCTTCTTCTTCTTTTCTTCTTCTTCTTCTCTCTTTTTCTTCTTCTTCTTCTTCTTCTTCTTCTTCTTCTTCTCTTTTTCTCCTTCTCTCTCTCCCTCTTCTTCTTCTTCTTCTCTTCTTCTCCTCTCTCTCTCTCCCTCTTCTTCTTCTCTCTCTCTCTCTCTCTCTCTCTCTCTCTCTCTCTCTCTCTCTCTCTCTCTCTCTCTCTCTCTCTCTCTCTCTCTCTCTCTCTCTCTCTCTCTCTCTCCCCCCTTCTGTCACGGCCGAGGGGGCGTTGCTGACGACAAAGGAGGGGGTGCTGCATAGTACTGACCTGGGCGGGGGCTGCCTTCGACGAGGAGGGGGGAGGGTTGTAGGTTGCCATCGATGTCCACAGGGGGGTGCTGTGCTCCAGCCCCATGAGGGGGCTCCCTTTTATAGAGGGAGGGAGGGAGGTGGTATGGGGGGGGAGATGGCTATTCAGAGCTGCTACCCGTCCCACCTGGGGGGCTGCATGTCCCCCCTCTCTATCCTTACTCACTCTCTCTCTCTCTCTCCCCACCATGCAGTCGGCAGGGGGAGAGAGGGAGGGAGTAAAAAAATTTGAATTAATTTTCAAAATTGTTTAGGGAGGGGGGGTTCACATGGGGGAAGGCACAGGAGCATGGGGGATATTAAACAATCATAATATGCTAAGTCTCTCTATCAACAATGTTTCCAAGTTGTTGCTCTCAACTAAACTTTTACCTTCTCTCAAGAAGATTTGTTGATAGGATCACCTACTGTCGAATAGTTAAGGACAAGATCATCATTGTGATATTCGTGTTCTTCAGCTTTGTGATTTCTGCTGGTTGTACATCATGAAATCACACTCAATGGAAAACTGCACCTATTGATGAATTCTGATCATGTTCTGATTAAAAGCTTGATCAACTCTGCCATATCGAAGTTGTCGAAGAGAAAAAGGAAGACTGCGTGGGCTAGTTGTTGTCTGTATATCTTTTCTTAGCTCAAAGGACAAACCACTTATTGTTGAGTTTATTCTATGGGTTTTACTCAACTTACAAATACATGTGATTTGTCATGGTGATGTTCGATTCAGTTCTAACCGAATCAAAACAAACCTGGATCCTGAAAAAAATGTTGTCGATACTTATGGGTTTCTTCAACCTTTGAAACCTTAAAACTTGGAAACTCCATATTATCATTGGTAAATATACTTCTATTGCTTCTCTTTCATGCATATTCATAGCTTGAAAATCCAAACTTTGAATATCTTGTGAGAAAAGATACATTGGGCTTATCCTTTGAGTGTATCAATTCATCAAAGTAGTATTTTAGAAATCATCAAGTCCATATTTTAGATCTCATATTATGTTGAATTGTGAAGATTGAAATTCATTATTCCCATCTCAAAAGCGTCCATGTGGTGAGCGACATTCACGAAACCCCCCGGGCGAATTTTGTGCCACAAGGTGATATATATATATATATAATATTATATAGTATATAAAATGTTTTCACTTTTCACGTTGTCGTATTGCTGCACATTCGAGGTGTGAAAACCACCCAAAAGTTGTGCGTGAGATTTGTTACTTTGTACATACTTTGACGTAGACGTTGTGCTTTGCTTTGCTTGAACATTTTTCTTTCAGTTGGTTCATGTTCAATTTTACAGAAGAGACAAGCGCTGTTTGGGATTGAATCTGATATTTGGTATAAACAAATTAGAAGGAGAATGGGTTCTAGATCTGCAATGAGTATGGTTTTTCCGAGGTTCCCAAGTTGTTTGCTTATGCTGAATATACAAATGGTATTGATAAGGGAGTTTAAGAAACCTTTGGCATGCATTCCATATGCTTACACACACACACTTCTGTTCTACATCAAATTGAAGGGTTAAGCTCATGTGATGCTGAAATTGTGATAGCAACACCTGAACGACTAGATTTGAAGGCAGTTTCGATTCAAATGTCTCTTTCATGGTCATGGGATGTTTTCTTCCGAGTGGGAACACTTTCGATTGAGGTTCTTTGGCATTACAGCCCGTGGCTACTTTTGGGCTACTTTTCCTTGGTGCTTTTCTGGTTCTGGGAGGGAAGCTAATTTGAGGTGAAACAAAAGGGGAAAAGAAAACACGAAAGAAGGAGGCTAAAGAGGGGATTTTCAAAAGCTAAAGAGGGAGGGAAAAGCAAGTGTATGGGATGGAAAAAAGAAGTCGAGGCTAATTCGGGAAAAAAGATAGAGGAACAGAGCATTTGAGGATGGATATGGGGAGGAGGGACGATACTCTGCGGCTCGACAGAGAAGAATTACACTGAGGAAGAAGGGGGAGATTAGCATGGCGCCCTGGCTTGGTAGCACCAAATGTCAACCGGGAGCTCGTTGCTCATGCAGAGAGGTTACGAATCATCCTTCGTTTGAATTCATCATCTGTTTACAAGGCCGCAGGGCAATCTACAATCTCATCAAATAGAGGCGCCATATTCAAGCAGGATCAGCCAAAAGCAGTCTGAATTTGATAGCGCATATCGTGCTAAGCTTCCCGCACTTGAACTACTATGCCGAGATCTATGCTGGACATCAATCATGCAGAGGACACCATGAAGCTCTGATACCAGGAGAGGCCAGCAGAGAAGCGCCCGGCTCCGGGCAAGCCCGCCAAAGACTATCCTTTCACCCTCGACCCTTTCCAACAGGAAGCCATTCGTTGCATCGAGGCTGGCGAGTCCGTGTTGGTTTCAGCTCACACATCTGCTGGAAAGACAGTTGTTGCAGAGTATGCAATTGCTGTGTCTCTGCGAGAAAATCAACGCGTGATTTATACATCACCAATCAAAGCTTTGAGCAACCAAAAGTTTCGAGAGCTATCTAAGGAAATCGTGAAAGATTTCCTGATTTTGAGGAGCTGATTACTCTTCTAATTTCTGAGGAGCAAAGAAATGGTGGTGCATCTTCTTCAGGAGGAACTTCAAAAGAAGCTGTCTTCTACTCAAATGTTGGAAGAGGTAGAGGCAGAGGTAGAGGAGGACGATATGGAGGCCGTGGTAGAAATGAGAATATGCAGCAAACTCAAGAAAACCAGTCCTATGGAGGAGGACGTGGTAACTCTAGAGGCAGGGGGAGCCAAAGAGGTCGTGGTGGATGGCAAAGAGGCCAAAATGCAAACAGTAATGTTGAATGCTACTATTATGGTAAAATGGGTCATATGGCTAAAGACTGCTATAAAAAGCAGAATGACATCATGAATGGAAAACTGCAACAAGGAAATTATGCATCCTCTAGTAGACAGGGTGATGACAGAAATGAGCATCACTTGCATTAGGCTTGATGACTTTGTGTTCCTCATACAAAATAAAAATACAAGCCTCTATTTATGATTTGCATAAGTGCATTGAAATGAATTCCCAAGAGTAGAGCTCTGCATTGCATCATCATCTTAAGAAGGACTCGCATCTAGATTGCGTGGTATCATGGATGGTTTCACTTGCACTACTAGGGATTCATCTTAAAGATAGTTATAAGACATGCATATGAAGTGCTAAACTTAATTGCCCAAAGCAGTTCAATAGGATGAGTCCTATATATGCAAGGACAGGGCTTAACTCGACTTATTTGGGGTTTAAAAGTAAATGAGTCAAACTATTGTTACACCAAGTTATGAAATATATACCCTATTTATACATCTAAATTTCTATTGGAAATTGTCTCAAAACCCTATTTTTAGTCATAGAGATCTAGATTTTACCATTAGATGTCATATAGCATATGAAGCTACTTTATAAAGTCTCATCATAACTCAAACTACTAAAACTTTTTTATAAATTCTTAGGAGCTAGTTTGTGATTAATTCCATGATAAAACTAGTGTTTTATATCTATTACATAAGGATTTGTTAAATTCTTTATGAAAAAAATAAACTTACAGTAGTAAGGGATTTATAAATTGTGGCAATAAGTCACAGAAGGGTTAAGTAAATATCAGAAAATAGGTTACATAAGGATATATAAAACATACCATGAATGCACATGATATATAGGGTTTCTACATAATGATCTCCCCTAGTTAGTGAATCACACAGACTCAAAAAAATTGGCCAAGTCACTACAACAAAAACATGCCGCTAATACTACATCATTTGTGTTTATGGAGTGTCAAACTTCCCATCATAGGGAGTTGGTCTCAGCACTTAATTGACTAGCAAAAGGTGATAGTCATATCTAGGAAAGATCCTAGTCTTATATTTGAATATAGCATGTTGTAATTCTTAGGAGGGATACTATAATTGAGTCCATGCTTTAACTATAGGGTATTTTTATTGAGATATTGTAGAGAGATTGTCTAGGATACATATTCATGTCAATTCATAGCATGCTCATGACTTATACAAGGAAACTTTGGTACTCCCTCAAGCTATGAAAGTTGAGAGAGACATGAATCAATATGAGTTATGTGCATCCTTGATTAATGAAATACTAGAGAGCAAGGTGTTTTTTTCAAGTGCTAGAACAAATCAACGTGAGTGATTAAAAAGGGTGGTATGCACTACAAGGATACAGAGACATAGTGACGACACTTTTTTCGATGCAAATTAGCGGCGTCGCAAATAGCAACGCAAATAGCAATGGTACTCAGACAAAAACACGCAGGCTGAGACCTGAGCACGTTATTTTGTGCAAATGAACGAAAGAGAGAGCGAAAGGGAGAGCAAACTCCATATTGCATTTGAGAGGGGAGGGAGAGAAAGAGAGAAAGAGGAAGAAGGAAAGCTTCTCACCGCCGCCGCCCCCATTTACGAAGAAGAGGAGGAAGTGTACGAAGGGCGAAGATGAGCCGCCGTCGCGAAGAGGAGCCGCCGAATCTATCCTTGGGCCTTTGCCGTGAGTGCATTGTTCCCTCTTGCTTTGTTTTTGTTTTTTCTCCTTTTCTTTTACTTGTTTTTGTTAAAAATCATGTATATTGAGAGAGAAAGAGAGGAAATGAGAGAGGGAGAGGAAGAGAGGAAAGGAAAGAATGAACGAGAGAAAGAGGGAGAAAACATTAAACATAATAGGGAGAGAGAGAAAGAGATGGAGGGAGAGGTTGTTGTTATTGTTGTTGTTGTTTTATTTCTTCTTTTCTTTTTTTTTGTTTGTAGTAGTAGTGGTAGTGGTAGTGGTAGTGGTAGTAGTAGTGGTAGTGGTAGTGGTAGTGGTAGTGGTAGTGGTAGTGGTAGTGGTAGTGATAGCAGTAGCGGTAGTTCTTCTTATTTTCTTGTTTGTTGTTGTTGTGGTAGTCGTAGTAGTAGTAGTGGTAGTGGTAGTGATAGTAATAGTAGTTGTTGTTTAATTTTTTCTTTTCTTGTTTGTTATCATTGTGATAGGTGTAGTCGTGGTCATAGTCGTTGTAGTCATGATTGTAGTAGTAGTAATAGTAGTTTTCTTGTTTGTTGTTGTAGTAGTAGTAGTTTTTCTTTTCTTTTCACTACAAGGATATGGAGGTATAGCGACGACACTTTCTGATGCAAAATAAAGGGCGTCGTTATTTGCGTCGCATTTGTGATACTAATAACAATGCAAATAGTGACGGTGCTCAGACGAAAAAAATGCAAGCCAAAACCCGAGCGCGTTATTTTGCACGCATACACAAAAGAGAGAGCGAAAGGGAGAGCAAACATCTTGCATTTGAGACAGAGAAAGAGAGAAAGAGGGAGAAGAAAAGCTTCTCACCGTCGCCGCCGCCGTTTGCAAAGAAAAAGAGGAAGTGCACGGAGGACGAAGAGGAGCCGCCGAATCCATCTTCGAGCCTTTACAATGAGTGCATTGTTCATTCTTGCTTTGGTTTTGTGTTTTCTCTTTCTCTTTTGCTTGTTTTTGTTAAAATTCATGTGTATTGAGAGAGGGAGAGGAAATGAGAGAGAAAGAGAGGGACAGGGAGGGAGAGGAAATGAGAGGGGGAGAGGAAGAGGGAGTGGGAGTGGGAGGGAGAGGAAATGAGAGAGGGAGAGGGAGAGAAAGAGAGGGAAACATTAAACATAATAGGGAAAGAGAGAAAGAGAGGGAGAGGAAGAGGGAGGGAGAGGAAATGAGAGAGAGTGAGGAAAAGGGAGAGGGAGAGGGAGGGAGAGGAAAGAGAGGGAAACATTTAACATAATAGGGAAATAGAGAAAGAGAGGGAGAGGGAGAGGGAGAGGGAATGAGAGAGGGAGAGGAAGAGAGAAAATGAAAGAAGGAACAAGAGAGAGAAGGAAAAAACATTAAACATAATAGGAAAAGGGAGAGGGAGAGGGAGAGGGAGAGGGAGAGGGGAAGGGGAAGGGAGAGGGAGGGCGAGGAAATGAGAGAGGGAGAGAAAGAGAGAAAAGGAAAGAAGGAACGAGAGAGAGAGGGAAAAAACATTAAACATAATAGGAAAAGAGAGAAAAAGAGAAAGAGAGGGGGAGGGAGAGGGAGGGAGAGGAAATGAGAGAGGGAGACGGAGAGAGAAAAAACATTAAACATAATAGGAAAAGAGAGAAAGAGAGAGAGATGGGTGGAAATGAGAAAGAGAGAAAAGGAAAGAAGGAACGAGAGAGAGAGGGAAAAAACATTAAACATAATAGGGAAAGAGAAAAAGAGAGGAAGAGGGAGAGGGAGGGAGAGGAAATGAAAGAGGGAGACGGAGAGAGAAAAAACATTAAACATAATAGGGAAAGAGAGAAATAGAGGGAGACAGGCGAAGAGGGAAATAAACATAATAGGGAAAGAGAGAAAGAGAGGGAGAGGGAGAGGGAGGGAGATGAAATGAGAGAGAGAGAGGAAGAGAGAAAAGGAAATGAGAGAGGGAGAGGAGAGAGAAAAATATTAAATATAATAGGGAAAGAGAGAAAGAGAGGGAGAGGGTGAGGGAGGGAGAGGAAATGAGAGAGGGAGAGGAAGAGGGAGAGGGAGGGAGAGGAAAGACAGGGAGAGGAGAGTGAGGGAGAGGAAAGAGAGGGAAACATTAAACATAATAGAGAAAGAGAGAGGGAGAGGAAGAGAGAAAAACATTAAACATAATAGGGAAAGAGAGAAAGAGAGGGACATGAAGAGAGAAAAGGAAAGAATGAACGAGAGAGAGAGGGAAAAAACATTAAACATAATAGGGAAAGAGAGAAAGAGAGGGAGAGGGAGAAGAGAGGGAGAGGGAGAGGAAGGGAGAGGAAATGAGAGAGGGAGAGGAAAAGAGAAAAGGAAATGAGAGAAATGAGAGAGGGAGAGGAGAGAGAAAACATTAAACATAATAGGGAAAGAGAGAAAGAGAGGAAAGGGTGAGGGAGGGAGAGGAAATGAGAGAGGGAGAGGAAGAGAAAAAAGGAAAGAAAGAATTAGAGAGAGAGGGAGAAAATATTAAACATAATAGGGAAAGAGAGAAAGAGAGGGAGAGGGAGAGGGAGGGAGAGAGAGAAGGAGGGAGAGGTTGTTGTTTTCTTGTTTGTTGTTGTTCGTGGTTATAGTAGTAGTAGTAGTTTTCTTGTTTGTTGTTATTGTTGTTGTAGTAGTAGTAATAGTTTTCTTGTTTATTATTGTCTAGTTTTCTTATTTGTTGTTGTTGTTGCAGTAGTGGTAGTAGTAGCAGTTTTTTATTCTTTTCTTGTTTATTATAGTGATAGTGGTAGTGGTAATGGTCGTGGTCGTGGTCGTGGTCGTAGTCATATCCATAGTCATAGTGGTAGTCGTGGTCGTGGTCGTGGTCATGGTCGTGGTCGTGGTCGTAGTCGTAGTCGTAGTCATGGTTGTAGTAGTAGTAGTGGTTTTCTTGTTTTTTGTTGTTGTTGTTGTTGTTGTTGTTGTTGTTATAATAGTTTTTTTATTTTCTTATTTATTATTGTCTAGTTTTCTTATTTGTTGTTGTTGTTGTAGTAGTGGTAGTAGTAGTAGGCTTTTTTTCTTTTCTTGTTTGTAGTAGCAGTAGCAATAGCAATAGCAGTAGCAATAGCAGTAGCAGTAGCAGTAGTAGTAGCAGTAGCAGCAGCAGCAGCAGTAGTAGTAGTAGTAGAGAGAGATATATGTTTTGTTAAAGAAAATGAGAGAGGGGGAGAAAGAGAAAAAGGAAGAAGGAACGAGAGAGAGGGAATAAACATATAGCATAATAAAGAAAGAGAAAAAGAGAGAGATAGAAGGAGAGGAGATAATGAATGGATAAAAAACAAAGAGAGAGTGGTGGCGAGGTTCGGTGAGGTCTGGTGCAATATCACGAGACGGGAAACACTCCGATGACATACGTTAATTTGTGGATGAGTGGGCGGAGACTTTACATACGTTAATTTTTGCTGAGTTACAAGAGAAGAAATCCCTTCTCAAACAATTTAAGAAAGAAAAAAAGAATGATAACAAAAACAAATTGTTTTTCGTAACGTAGACAAAATGGAAAACCATGAAGGTCTTGATGTTCAAGATCGCGAGGTGTATCTTAATCTACGTGTCCCATCTCCTTGCTCTCAATGTAAGCTTGCAATTAGACAAAAACGTCGATTGTCTATAGAACACGTACGACGCTTCGACGAGTTTCAATCTAAGATCATTAATCAGGCGATCTTGGATTTTCAACAAACGGTAAGAAAAGTTAATATCAATCATGCATTGTACTTGTAAGCTAATTGAATACCATATATAAAAAGATTGGGTGTGACTGGCAAATTTTCTATCGAGGGAGGTGACGTCTCATCCCAAGGAGGAGTGCACCCTTTGCGGCCAATTAGAAGAGTTCGTGGGCGTGCGATGGATAGAGTGCCTAAGCCAATCCACCACTTGGAAGGTACTACCCAATCTATACCATCAATACCAGAGGAGACAGACAGCCTTGGAGACTTACCTACAATCTTGGAGCTTAAGATGGAGGCAATGATCGATGCATTGATTCCCATGGATGTCGAGACTTATGCTCCACTTAGAGAGGAAGCATCCATCCCATTATATGATGGGTGCCGAGTATCTCGCCTGAAGACACTGCTTGCACTCCTAAGTGTGCAAGCAAAATATGAGTGGAGCGATGCAAGTGTGACCGAGTTGATCAGGTACCTTGTACGTACGCTTCGTTGATTTCTTTTTGGCACTATCATTAAAAACATTTGTGCTTTTTCAAGGTGTTTTATGATTTTTTTCAGGTTACTGAAGTATTTTAATGGAGGGAAATACTTAGGTCAAGTTGACCTAAGTATAAAAGGTGTAAGGGACACTGCATAGGTACCATTTTATGAATATACATCTATCCTTTCACCTTCTTCCCTATCCTTCCATGGCTGCCAACCATTTCTCTCTCCTCTTCTTGTCTTTCTCTCTCTTTTTCTTTCTCTTTCTCTCTCCTCTCTGCAATCTCTCCCTTCTCTCCTTCTCTCTCCTAGGTTCCCTTCATTACAGTTGGTATCAGAGCTTAGTTTTTAGATCCTTTCTTTTCTCTCTCCTCATTTTCAAAACTAGTCTCCTTTTAGTCAGAAACCCTAGTTAGTCAGACACACAAGTACATAGGGAGTACTATAGGCAGAGATGGCAGCCTTTCTTGGAGTCTTAAATGGAGCTTGGACCCAAAATGGAGGCAAAAAGACAAAAATGGCAGGTCATTTTTCAACATTGAGGTAAAAATTCTAGGGTTTTAGTGGAGGAGGACACTGCAGCACTTAGAGGGAGCACTGGAGTGACCAGTGGGCATTCCCAAGAAGAAGACAGGCAACATTGAAGACTTTTCAGAAGAAGACAGGCAGCATTGATCCTTCCTTTCTCTCTCCTCCTTCCTCAACCCTTGCACTAGTTTTGTTGGGTCTGAGTCAAAGTAATGGCTCACATCTGTGAGTGATATCTCTGAAGAGTCTAGATTCTAGAAACAGGTTTGTTGTCGTACTCCTTCCACAGCCACTATTGTTCAATTTGCTTCTGCCTCCCTCACAACTGTGATGGAAGAGCAGTTAGGGTATCCCAACTCCTCGAGTCAAAAGGCTCATGTGGCCGCCAAACCACCTGTTCTATGCCTTGAGGTTACAGGCCCGAGTGGCAGCAGAATCAGTGTCCATCTCCGCTGAGTACACATTGTGAGGATTCTGGGCTTCTGGCGGTTCGATCCATGGCGTCTCTCTCTCTCTCTCTCTCTGTCTTGTTGCAAGGGCTGGGCCAAGCTACTCGAGCTCAAATGGAAAAGACACAGGAAACTCGGTTGTTTCTGTTTGGCTCACAACAGAGAAAAGCACCTATGGAAGGGGCTATGTTTTGCAATTTCTAGACTGCATCCACTAGCTCTTC
This sequence comes from Lygodium microphyllum, assembly GCF_053477565.2. Lineage (NCBI taxonomy): Eukaryota > Viridiplantae > Streptophyta > Polypodiopsida > Schizaeales > Lygodiaceae > Lygodium > Lygodium microphyllum. Next base: position 119,818,081 of record NC_141164.1, on the reverse strand, counting down.
ACACTGTAAGCGAGCTTGATAGGAAGCAGATGACTTGGAGATTGAAAAATCAAAGCGAACATATGCTATGCAGGCAACAAAGAAAAGGAAAAAGCCTGTGACCAGCATCAACGACTCAACCAACTTGGCAATACTGTTGAATTTATAGTATACCTCAAAGAAGACATTGCGCTCCTACACCATGTTCTTCTTTGTCAACACCAAGACTGTCCTTTGAAGGTTGCTGACTCCAAACTGAACCTACATTGAGACTTGCTGGTGTGTCTGCCTCAGCAATGGCTGTGAGACACAAGGAGACGTGCCATACACAGGGAGGCACTGCTGCAACCTGTCATATACCGGTCTGCCTCATCAACAGCAGATGAGGTTGTCCATTCGGACAGCAATGCAGAAGGTGATAAGGAGCATCCGCCCTCCGAGGCCAATGATACTGCCAATGGTGATGAGAAAAGATCTAAGCCTAAGAAACCCAAGAAGCCCAAAGTTACCGTCACAGAGTCTACAACCACAATTGATGCATCAGACTTGGCAGCATTTCTAACAAAGATATCAAAATCATTTGCCGAATTTCCCGATGTACAGCTTATGCATTTTGCTGATTAATTTGGAAGATCTTTCAGTGCAGTCACACCCACTCAATTCGGTTGGAATAAAATTTTGAATGAATCATCAGTCTCCAAGGTTGTGCAACTACCACTCCTCAACATTCCTGAACCCGTTTGCAAAACTACCTCAGACTGGCTTGCAGCAAGTCTTTTAGACGCCCTTGGAGATTTTGTCATTTGGGGACTGAATGATGTTGTGAGTGATGCTCAACCACAGCATGGTACTCAGAAGGGATCAAAAGGAGGTTCTATTAATTCATCTTCCAAGACAAGGGTTGTCGTTCTTGTTGTTCTAGCTTTAGCTTTGCGCAAAAGACCTGAGGCACTGGTATAGAAGGCTACACTTTTGAGGACAAACCCACAGAGCCAAGGCCTCAAAGGGGCTACAATCAACAGTGGGTGAGGTGAGGCGAGTGGCCCGAGAACTTCTCCATCCTGAATTTTGAGGATCTCTGCAAGCACTTTGAGCCTATTCTATTCAAGGAGGAGGCCCAGCCACATAGCTTTCTGGCTGATGTGATGTCAAAAGTAATATACACTGCGACACCTGAGCAACGCCTTGAGGATATTGATCACTTCTTTCTGAGCATTTCGGGAATTCCAGTGGTGAACAAGGACTTGAAATGCATTGGAGTGCTTTCCAAGAAGGACAGAGCCAAGGCCTCAAAGGGGCTACAATCAACAGTGGGTGAGCTGGCATGATCAAGACCGAATTCTTGTAGTTGAGCCATTAACACTTTCGGAGTGATCCACAGGCCCTTCAGGTTGTCACAGTGCTTTGAAAGTGAGGTGATACCAAACAGAAACAAAGTGACCAACATTCTTCAGAATTGATTGCTATTGCTTCAAATGCATCAGAGATTGTTAAAAGTTTTCAAATTCGCTTTGTCAGACTGAAAGGGGTACTATTTACTCGGACCAACTTGGAGACTTTTGCACATGTTCACAATTGCATTTTGTCTTAGTACAAGCAACTGCTTACATCCAAACCTAAGGGAAGGGATCTAGAAGTGAGCTACAATGTTATGGCTACAGGGGCCAGAGATACTTCAGCGCTCTGTCATTTTGGAACATGCATTTATGGCCACATTTGAATGTGCAGCTGCCATGTTAAGATACATAGAAATTAGCTGCTTATTCTGAGATGAAATTTCCAAGTCTGGAAATTCAACTGTGTTCAAAATTTCAGCTTGAGAAAGCCTTTGCTGCTACCCACCATCCATCATCATTTCAGGGAGAAGCTTGCAAGTGGATAGATTGACAGGGCCTTCAAGAGACCAACATCTCCTTGTTTTCCTTGCAGACTGGTTGGTGTTCAATCCATCAGTTACATTTCCATTGCCCTTAGAAGTAGCAAAACCCCAAAGATGCAGATGAGGTCACTGTCAAATTCGCTGCCAAACTGGAAATGGGACCATTGTCTTCACTACCCCTGAGGAGGGAGTGCAATTTTATGTGAAAGATTGGTACTTCTCTCGCACCATCAGCAAGGCATCTGCGAAGAGGAGAGTCCATATATGTGGTTATAAGTGTGTGCAAGCACTTCTTCAGCTTTCTTAGTGGCTACATAAACGCTTGCAGGGTGATCAGTCCTATCATCTTCAGAAAATGGCACCTTCAAATTCAGGCCATACACACTACTTGATGATGCATATACTATAGTGCGCTGTCTGCAGGTGCAACAGTTTTCAAGGGCTCAGTTACAACTTAGCTTGGGGAGCTTGTTGCTGCCACCAATGCTACAGATTTGCAGATGTTAAGTGGAGAAAGCATTGGATGATAAGTCTGGCTAACTTTTAACACACAGTGAACAGTGTGCTGTATAGAGTGAGCGACATACAATAGCAAACAGCAGTGTGCAGATCTGATTTTCAGTGGTAACACTAGGGATCTTTTGATGCTCTGATGTGGCAAACAATATAGGTCAGTTGCTGATGCTAAGCTAAATCACATATGGGCAATTTTGATAACCAAAGAATTGTACAATACGACTTTGGGCAACACCTAGGCTATGTACCTTGTCATGAGGGTGGATCATACTCCAATGGATTTGATCAGCAGTATGGCTATCATGGGCAGCATGATTATGGCCATTATGGATAGCATGATTATGCTTACAAGCACTCCTTTATGCAGCAACATAGTTCTTATGCAAGTCATGATCATGGACATGTACATGGTAGCTCATACAGCATTGGTCAACAGCATGCATATGGAGATTCTTATGCAATGCAGGCGCAGCAAGCCAGTGATTATGACCCGTATCATGCCAATATCTATGCTCATGGACTTGCCACTCATCATATTTATGGTCAGCCTAGGATGCAAGGACACCATTGTAGTCATGTTGAAAAATCATCATGCAATCTTGGGCATCATGTTTATGGGCAACAATATGGCCAAGGTTTTGGTAGTAGGCAACAGCAAATAGATATATTTGGGCAGCAGCATGAACAATTTTGTGACATGCATTCTCATAGAGATTATGGACAGCGTGACCAATGTTGTGGCATCAATGATCAAAGGCAGCATGCTTATGACGGTTATGCGTGTGATGCACAGCAGGGCTATTATCAACATATGCAGTATGGACAGCATGAATATCATTATGAGCAGCAGCCACATTGGTATGACCATCCATATGGACAGCATGATCATTATGGCCATGAGCATGGACAGCCATTTGTTGTACATGAGCAGCAAGATGACTATGAGCAGCATGCCAGAACTATTACTGAGCTGACCAATGGTGATGAGCAGGTGTGTAAATTTCTATCTAAGGCTAAATGCATTAGACACCTTACTAGTGATATGATATGGGAATTGCATGCTGCGGGCTTATGCTATCGATGTGTTAAGCCGATATCTTGTAATCATCAAGCCACATGCAGGGCAAAGACTGCCAAAATATTCTTGGTATTAGAGTATTATGATGCAAAGGATGGAGAAGATCTTGTTGAAGACCATTTTGGTATGGGTCCACAACAAGAACTTCAGCTCAAGAAAGAAGATCATGGGCAGCACGTGGATTTGGATGATCATGACCCCATACGGGAGCCCCTTCAGTCCACAGACCTACAGCTTAAATGCTTGGACATCACTAAGAATGTAGGGTCCATGAATATGCAGCACTTAGGGGCTGATGTAGTCCATGCAATGGTGACTTCAGCCTCATATGCTTCAGTCATACAAAGCATGATGATGCCTGAGAGGCTCATGGAAGAGCTAGAGAATACCACTATGCTGATCATGCTTCCAGTTGTACTGGACTTTGACCTTATGGAAGCTGATCCAATGCATGGCAACGATACCACTTTCCCTTTTGATCTGGGTGGCTACAAGCTAACCTTGACCCTCTGCATAGACTAGTACTACTCTTGAATATTAGGCAATCTTTTACTGGGTCTATGCTAAGAACCCCCCTCCCACTATCTTTTGCCACGTAATGCTGTACAGAGTAGTACTTTGCAGCCCACTACTTGGCTATACCAATAAGTCCGATCTTTGTTTTTAAGGACAAAAACTTCATTTTGAGTGGGGATGGATTGTAATGGAGGGAAATACTTAGGTCAAGTTGACCTAAGTATAAAAGGTGTAAGGGACACTGCATAGGTACCATTTTATGAATATGCATCTGTCCTTTCACCTTCTTCCATGTCCTTCCATGGCTGCTAGCCATTTCTCTCTCCTCTTCTTGTCTTTCTCTCTCTTTAGCTAGTTTTTCTCTCTCTTCTTCTCTCATCTTCTTTCTCTTTCTCTCTCCTCTCTACAGTCTCTCCCTTCTCTCCTTCTCTCTCCTAGGTCCCCTTCATTACAAGTATCATATATTACCACTTGCAAATTCCATGCCTGAGTCTGGTGATGATGTATGACATGTTTTACGAAAGCTTGGCATGGACTACAATAGTATCCATGCATGTATCAATGATTGCATACTGTTTCGAGGAGAATACGAGACTATGGAGACATGTCCAAAGTGTGGTTCTCATATGTATCGACAGGACTTGCAAAGGCAAACCATTCCTCAAAAAGTTCTTAGACACTTTTCGCTTATCCCCCGCATAAACCACCTGTTTCACTATGTCCGACATGGTGAGCTTGAAAACGTGGCATGCGCAAAATAGGTCCACAGATGGAGTTCAATGAATATCAGTGGATTCATGCGCATGGAGCCACATTTGATGCTACCTTCCCAGGCTTTGCCCAAGAGCCAAGGAATCTTTGGCCCGGTCTTGCAATGGATGGCGTGAACCCATTCGATCTACGCTCAACTTCTTACAGTGTGTGGCCTATAGTCCTTGTCAACTACAATATCCCTCCATGGCTTTTTATGAAGAAAGGATATCTCATCCTTAGCTTACTCGTCTCTGGCCACTACAAAGTCAAAAATATGGACGTGTATGTTCGTCCATTAGTCGATGAGCTTAAGATTTTGTGGGAGGAGGGGGTCACCGTGCAAGATATGAGCAACCGCAATGGTCGAGGGTCTGCCAATATTCGAGCCATTCTCATGTGGACGATGCATGAATTTCTAGGATTCGGAGAGTACTGAGGTAAATAGGCTTACGTTCTCGTTGGTAATATCTATCATAGCTCATTCAAGTTTATATTCACTGGATAGAGATGTTGGGATAGGTTTGGTTACCTCAGGTTATCATGCATGTCCATTGTGTGGGCCATAGTTAGACTCTCGAGGGTCACAAACCATGAAGAAGATGGTATATCAAGGACACACCGCTTTCTTGCCAGAGGGTCATGAACTCAAGGAAGGTTTTCTTGGACGACCTCCAACACGTATGAATGCCCAAAGCTATGGTACGAGATGAAAATGGTCCACATGGAGTCACATCCAAATGGAATGCGGTGGTTCTCAGCGGCAGTTCTCAGTTTTCTACGAGTTGCCATATTGGACCCACTTACAGATCAACCACGTTGGATCCCATGCATATTTTCAAGAACGTGGGCAGCTTGCTATGGGACCACATCACAGGAAAGAGAGACACTATAGGTGCACGAATGGATTTGAAGGAGGTAGGCAAGATGGAGGCACTTTGGCCGCAGTCGAGTGCTGATGGTTGCGTGCAGCTACATCGTGCTCCTTGGGTTTTTTCCACTAAAGAAGAGTGCATTGTGAAGCAAATAGTCAAGTCTATCCGCACTCCGATGTGTATGATTCGTTCTCTCAGGTTTGCGTTTTCTAAAGATGACCAATTATTAGGACTAAAATCCCATGATTGACATAGGATATGTCAGGTTTGTACTACGAATGGATTGTAAGTGGCCTGCGCATTTTGCTATTTGGAGTGTAGTCATTGTTCATAATGCTTTCTCATTTGTGGCAGCTTGTACTATTGATCGCGATCACAGGATGCCTTACTCTAGGAATACGCGGGGCCATTTACAAGTTGTCGACTTTAGTGCAATGGATATCATAGAAGGAGATTAAGACATCCTCTATTGAATCCGCGAGGCGGGGAGCAGCAGAGAAGGTCTGTCTCTTTGAGAAATACCTGCCTACCAGCATGCTCACAATACAAATCCACCTTTTTGTGCATCTTGTAGATGAAGTGGAGATTACTGGACCTATCCATACGCGATGGATGTTCTGCTTAGAGCGCTTCATGAAAACCCTGAAAGGCTTTGTGCGACAACAAGCTTGGCCAGAAGGTAGCATGGCTGAAGGTTGGTTGGTGTCTGAGGTGCTAGTGCATATTTCACAATGGCTACTAATGGTGGATCCAAACAACAGTATGCTATGGTCGCTGAAGGATGATGATAGACTGACTGGAGATGTGGTGGTTGAAAATGGGGTAGAAAAAAGAATGGATGCTGCAATGGAGGAGAAAGTGAATTACTTTTGTATGTTGCACCATGCCTCTATGGAGACGTGGCTCGCCAGGTACCAGCAAGCTAGGCAAGATCGAGAGGAAGCGCGATCTGAATTTCGACGTAGTATGTGCTATTGATCCATTCGATATCCCGAGGGCATGGAGGAGATGCCGTGGTTTATGTCAACATGATGGTTGCATGGAGCTTTGACCGCAGCGTCTCGCGAAGGGGCGGAGGTCTCAACCGAGGAGTGGAAATTCTTGAGGGGATGTAGTCCAAAGGTGATGACGTGTTTAGGGTTTGTCATATCTATATTTTATATGCGACAAATAATTGAGTGTTTCAATGTACAGTACAAAATATATAGTGCAGCGTGGTCACATGGATGGCCTTTTCGTGTGAGCATATTGACAAAATGCGCTCCACAACAGACTGTGGTATCATAGCAAGGTTCGAGCAAGAGAGCCGATGACGAGCAACAGATCCAAACACGGTTATAGATGAGATGGAGTATTTTGGAAACTTGTAAAGTATTGTTACAATGGATTACCGTAACTTCTCCATGATACTATTCGATGTGCAGTGGTTCAAAGTGGTACTTGAAAGAGCTAGAGCAACAGTTCGACGAGGTCCATCTGGATTTCTCAAAATAGATTTCGAAAAAAAATGGATGGATTTGCACAACACCTTTGTGTTGCCGGCCCATTGTGAATAGGTATATGAACTCATTTGTTTGTTAATTGTATTATGACATGGTACATGTCACAATAGTTAAATCTCTCTTGTACGTGTTTGTGAACATGTAATCTTCTATCCAAACCCCTAACAACCACGATGGTGGTATGTTATACCTTCAGCTCCCCAAAGTGCGAAAGTATATGATCAAAGTGATGTTCCAAGCATAGATGAGGACAATATGCAAATAGAAGGGTTGATATTGCAAGGGGTGGAGGCCACCAAAAGCTTGGAGCATGTAGAGGAGCCAGCATCGAGTAACAATGATGGAAATATAGGAGTCCAAGAATTCTTTGAGAACAACGTGGACTCATACTTTTGTGGTGACATGTCTATCCACCTTCCAGTTTACGCCAAGTTGTGTCAGGAGATTGACAAGGAACCATAGGATACTTCATACTTGAAGCATCCACTTACTCAATTCGTTGATGAATCACTTATAAGAGTACATAAGATATGCATTTTAAGTAAGATCATTTTTTAAAGATTTATATTACCATGCTTTGTATGATTTAAATTGATTATGCTAACATCATTTTTTGTCTGTGCAGGTGACCTTTGTGGATACTTAGATCATCAGGATGAGTCGAGAGATGAGCGATGAGGAGTTGCAGGATATGTTCACATGCATGTCTCCAGATTAGATGGCGAGATTCAGAGACATAGCGGACCAGGAGCTGTCTCGGACATCGTCAAAACGCTCTATTAGATCTACTTTGGCACGATCAGATGCTTCAATTTCGAGCAGATGAGGTCGACGCTGTCGTAGAGTTCATGCAAGAGCTGCAGAACACGGGGTTCAAGATACAGCAAGGAAAGAGGCTAACAAGAAGAACTCAAATTTTTGATGCCAAAGATCACTATATTGCTTGTCAAATTCGTAGAGTTACAACAAAGAAACTGAGCAAGCCCATGTTCTTTATAAGGTGTCATGAACAGTTTTGGTATCTCAACAAGTGAGCCTCACCTTAGTAACCAAAGATCCTTCTATTTTATTTTTGCTTCTCTATCTCCATTCTTCTTTAGATGTTAATAGAGATTGGGGTGATCTGTAAGCAAGATGGACAGAATGTTTTTCCTTTTTACAAGCTCTGATTCATCCTCATCAACAACTGTACAGAAGAACCAGATGAAGACTATTGCATTCAAATTCATCCAGATAGAATGTGGCTATTAGTCAAGGATGCCCAATCTGCTGTCTCTTTCAGCTGTGCTGATCTTCAGATGCCTGGTACTGCTGCAGAGAGTTCTTGTAGAAGCATAAAGAGTGAAACTAAGCTGCTAGTGCAGCACCCAAGGTATCAGCTAAGTCACCCAAAACACCTACTGCTGCCTTTGTGACTGCATCATCCCTGTGTACATCTGCAGCAATGCTTTCAATGAACTGCAAAATATGGCCCGCCCTTGAAGAGTTCTGATTTGGGGAAGATGGATTTGGCCACCTCCCTCCACTAAGCGAGGGCGGGTTCCTGTCTCTCCAATGCTCCAATTGGCACTCGCTCTACGATATCAGTTGATATGGATGCTTGCGTGGAAGAAGAGAAGCATGTCCAGCCCTATCCACTGAGAAAGCAGAAAACCCAGGAAGTCTTTCAACTCGTGAAGCTTCAGAAAGCAACCTATGCGAGTCCCTGTAACCTCTTTAGCATGCTCAAACTCCACAAAAAAAAATCCTTACAGCTTCAGTTGCAGGAAATTCTGGCTCTGTGATTTCTTTCTGTTGTTCAGAGAGGCTGCCACCCATTGATCCTTTGGGATAGGAAGGTCCAGAGCACACGAAAGGAAAATGATAGGCAACAGAAGACGAAAAAGGAGAAGGCAAGGCAGTTCAAATTGTTGCAAGTCGCTGCTCTGAAGGCTTGTAATAGAACCGCAAATATTTGATGACAAAGGCTTCAGCTACTAGCTCCTCACGCCAACCTTGGCGAAAGCTGACGGAGTGCCAGCACGTGATGAGGCAGCGGCCGCAGAGGATTCCGAAACGTGAGAGGAAAGGCCGGAAAGTGAAGATTGGGCAAGTATGCAAGCCGCTTGAAGTTCATAGCCCCACGCACCATGTCTGGGGGAGCCCTGTTCTGGTCGAAGACATCGACAATGACCACCAGCTTTCCATAGCTTGCCCTCTCCACTCGACATTCTGGTCGGAGCGAAGGTTTTCCAGATGTTATATCTGAGCTTCTAAAGGCGGAACTTTTGCTCCTCTCAATGAGCTTTACTAAGATCGAAGGCAGGATGGGGGTACAGCTGATTGCTGATCACATCGCTCCCATGGAATCCGATTAGCTCTTCAACGGAGGTGTCCACGATCTATTTCTGGTTGTGGATTCATGCCCAATTACACCAGCCATTAGGTAATTGCTGTTGATTTCTTTCTTGATGCCAGCAGAGCTTCGGCTCTTCTTCTTTTAGAAAGAATCCGCACCCCCAGATTGGCAAGTCCAGTCAGCATATGTAATATTTAGAGCAGTCAAATCCAGGTCTAGAAAGGATGTGTGTCCCTCATCTATTCCAACTATCCTCATCACTTTGTTCTCCTTCGAGTCACCCACTTCCCATTCTCAAAATTCTCCAACCTTCCATGGGGAAGAAACTTTGTGGTGCTTAAATAGTTGTCTTCCAAACTGGTAGTGTAAATGTCCACACAAATATACAGAAATATCATGTTTTGCTAAAATTGTTTCTACTTGATGTCCCCTTTCTGTACCACTAGTAAATGAAGTAGGAAAATGCCCATACACCAGCTTAGTTATCTTGTCAAGCTCAGTCCCATTCCACTGACCAAGTTCTCTGTCCATCATTTCCAGATCTCTTTCTGTCACATGTCCAAACAAATTACTAGGGCCCCAAAGACCAACAGACTTCAGAGTCTTCTTGTAGACATCCAAGAGTCCATTGAATTGACGTTCCCCTCCTTTCTTTGCACCCTTGGCATCATTGGCAAGGCGAGTCCTAGCATAATCAAGGGAATACACAAGAAGGAGGGAAGACGCCAGGTTACCAGCAAACCAGGCCCAATAGCCATCCTTGTTGAAGCTTGACACATTCTATGGGAGCAGCTGCAGTCTTTGAGACAGCTGCAGAGATTCCTCCCATCAAAGGCAAAGGCATATGAACCCTTCTTCTCCATGGCATGTAGTGCTAATGTATCTTCTTCAAAAATGCTTTGTCCCGCATATTACGTTAGCCTTGTTCACGTGCAACCTTTATCTTCATAGCTTAAATGTCGGCTTCTACAAAACTTCCTTTGATTCCACAGTTTCCTGCACTTTTCTTGGAATTCATCATTGAAATTGACAGCATAATAATAATCTTTGGCATCAGTTTTTTTATATTTTTCTGACACACACACACAACATGCACACAAACAGAAACACGCATAAACACAAACACACAAGTGGAGTATGTACATTGGATGCGGGTACTGAAAAGGACGGAAAGATAATGCAACAATCACACACAATGAAACACACGCGAAAAGATAACACAGATGCACAACAAAAATGGAGGTGTTTACAGCTCGGATGCGCAGCAGCACGACAACGCTCTAGACTTGGGCTAGACGGAGGGAGTGCTTCAGGGTTAGGGGGATGCTACAGAGATTCGAATGCAATGAGCCTGGGTCGGCTTGGGATACAGATGCTACTCCTAACTCTCGTGGCGGTTCCAGAGAGCATGGCTCAAGTGGTTGCTGTGGAGGCACAGACGCGGTGTCTCCGTCTCATTGTTCTACTGGAGTTGCATCACCTTCGAGATTTGTCACACCTGTGGGGACGTCTACTCCAGTCACTCTGGCTTTTGCTCAGCCATCCGCAGGTGGCACCCATATGGGTGCTATTTCGATAGATACTACCCTGGTCGGTACACCAGATGTACAGGGGTCTCCTAGATATGCCCTGGAGCATGGTCGCAGCAGGTGAGAGAGGACCCATCTTAGGCATACCCCAGAGGGGTATGCCTACCTTGTAGATGATAGGTCAGGAGCCATCATCATGAATGATGAGGGGAGGAGGGTGATGGATCGCATGAGAGAGTTGTGCCAACAAGTTTTTCGGCACAACATCTTGGATCATTGGAAAAACATACTGGAGAGGAGCAAGGACGACATAGTAGCATCCTTGCATGAGGAGTTTCCAGTACCAGCTGTAGCAGATAGGTTTTCTACAGGTTGGATGATGAAGTGCATGCATGCATATATGTCACACAGATGATCGGACACACGCAAGGCACTCAAGAGTGGGGTTGCAAAGCCCGAGTGGCTAGATAAACAATATTCAAATACTATCAAATATTATAGGTGTTGCTCATGCTATGCTTATGTATTGAGTTCAATACAGGTGACAATTTACCTAAATTAGCAGGTTGATAAAAGCAGATTTTGAGGTTTTCCTACACAATGTCTAATATATTTAATTAAACTATCAATGAAGCTTGACAAGCATAACTCTCATGCTTGGAAGTCTAGATTAGCCAACTTCCTTTATGGGTAAAAGTTATTGGAACTATGTTCAAAGAGATAATACTCAAGCTTCAGAGTTACCAGAGGAAAATGCCATGCTTGAGTCGGTTAAGGAATTCAATGAATGGAACTAGGCTGCTTGAAATTTTATATATTGGCTTTCCTCCAATGTTTCATACAATACAATTGGGCATATACAAGATGCGGGCAGATCTACAAAAGCATGAAATAACCTGGCCAAACTATTTGGTACAAATACCAAAGCTAGAAAGTTGCAGTTAAAGTCTGAGTTAAATAATGACAAGCATGGCTGTCTATCTATTAATGACTATGCATTGAAGATTAAGAGCATTGTTGAAGCTCTTGGATCTATTAAAGTGCAAGTTGATGATAATATATTGGTTGCATATTTGGATGGCTTGGTGAAGAGTACAATTAGTTCAAAAGCTCCATCAACACGAGTCATCATTCTTACTTTTGCAGATCTAATATCTATGCTGATATTAGAAGAGAAAAACTTGGATCTTTCTACATCTTCATCCACAAAGCAAGAACAGTGCAAAACAAATGCTCTACTCAAACACAAGTAAAGGTAAAGGTCGTGGTGGTGACTGTTATGAAAAAAAAATTAGGGCCAATCTTAACTCAAGTGAACAATCACATACAAGTGATAGAGGCCAGTCTCAAGGTAGAGGGAGCCATAGAGGACTTGGTAGATAGAATGTAGGCTATGATAACAAAGAATGCCATAGTTGTGGTCAAAAGGGTCATATTTCATATGACGATCCAAAAAAGAGAAGAGGTGGAAACTATTAGTAGTCATGTTTGTCATGCTTTGTCATCTCCTACCTGTGAGCCTTAGTCTGAGTCAAATGAGGACTTTAGGAGCTCTAACTTGTCTATCACTTGTTTTGACAGAGGAGGTATCTCATTCTAGAGCACTTAGTTTATTGCCTTTCATTCCATTTTCTCCAGTTGAGATTTTGTGTGCATTTCTCAAGTAGTTACTACTTTCCACAGTCTGTATTCTTGGCAAACATTGTCCACCCTTTCTAGGTTTTTTTTCTGAGCATTTCTAGCATTCTTATCAAATGCTAGTCGGCCATACTTTTGGCCCTAGATTTTAGGTCAACCAAATTTGAGGATATTTGGCTATTTATAGCATGCTCATCCCACACTTGGTAGATTTTCTCATTCAATCTTGTTCCTCTCTAATAGGTGCAGATTTTGACACTCCATCTCCTTCGTGCTTGGTGATGCCGTCTCATTAGCCTAATTTGGTGCCCTCACTAAGGTCGTGGGTTGTCTATAGGGAGGACTGATCAATCTCCTTCTACTTTCTTGTTTGTATCAGCATTCTTCCTTGTTTAGTGCAAATTTCATTCTTCTTTTCTTACAGTCTCTCTCTATTCTTTTGTCTCTACGTTTCCATTCCCTTTTGCTACACACTCTCACATGGTATTAGAGCATGGTATCATTGTTTGAGAGAGACACAAAGTGCTTGATTCTTGCAGAGGGGAGACCATTCACATCTACATTTTGTTGAAAACATAGCTTTCTTCTTGAAAGCAACAATTTCTTTGTGTAGAAGATAGTATATTCCCCTCCAAGCAGACCGTCTATATTGACTTTCTTGTGATCCTTAGCCATTTCCTTCTATTTCAAGGTTGTCTACCACCAAAAAAAAAATTCTTGTGGGTGTCTTGCAGGATTTTGAAGATGTCTCAACACCAGTTTTGCGGCTTTGATGATACATACGGGGGCTTTCTCAACATTCCTTCAAACAATGACACAATTATTGCGTGGATCATGAAGAATGAAGGTCACGTAGCCCGTTTGTTTGGGAACCCTCTCCTCTCCATTCTCTCCATGTCTCACAGAAGGCTCATTCTACTGGCCTCCATATTCCATCCATGGCACCCTCTATACAAGTGCATGTACTTCCTTCTTTACCCAAAAAGGATTGGCTTGATGGTTCAAACAACTTGCCTTAGTCATGTAAGGTGGAGTGTATCCTTGATACCTTTGATCTTTGGGAGTTTGTTACCCAACCTATCCCCTATCTTGTGGAGGATCCCACCAATGGATTGTGCAGCCTTATGGGATCAGCTCAATTTTAGAGCCTGATCTTTCCTCTTTATGAAGTTACATGATTTTGTACTAGTACATGTATGCAGGTTGCAGAAAGCAATAGAAGTTTGGACAAAGCTTTCTTCTTTGAATCATTAGAAGACCTTTGCCCACCATATTAATCTCTAGAAGAAATTATGAATGCTCATTGTTTATGATTCTCCTTCCATGAAAGATAATTAACAAGTTGGAGGATATGAGGGATAAGCTTGCCTCCCTTGGCAAGATGATATCTTTAGAGGATATGGCTATGACTCTTTTGACTCAACTACCATCTCCGTGGTTTGATGTCTTCAACACTACCCTTCTTACATCGAGGACCTATGAAAAGCTTCTATGAGAGGAGCTTGCCTTGCTTATTTTGGAGCATGATGAGTGCACCAAAGAGGTTGCTAGTGGATCCACCTCTATCAAAGCTTTTGTTGTAGGTTTGAGACGGGGAAAGAAGAAGAAAGGGAAGTCAAAGGCTAAAAGACAAGATAATTCTTCAAGCTTTGATTCAGATAAGCCTAAATGCCTATATTGTAGCAAGGGGACACATCCAAAGGAGAAATCTTGGAAGAAGTACCCTCACCTTCATCTCTCGGAGAAAAGGATGGCACTAAAACATCCAAGCCTTCTACCTCTACTCCAATAATTACCCATGAGTCAGTGCTCCTTCATATTGTTGAGTTGGAGGTGCCTTCTTCAATGGCTGCCTTGTCTTTTGAGAGGCCTTGGTTGGTTGATAGTGGAGCTTCTCGTCATATAACTCCATGAGGTGATTTGTTGCAAGATCTATGCCCTTCTGAGGGTTCAATCACACTATTGCTGACATCATATCGGTGCCTATTTGTAGTGTTGACACTTTGCCTTTACTTCTCGACCATGCTTTGAGCTCCCTTTCATAGGTCCTTTATGTTTCAAACCTGGGCTTTCCACTCCTCCCAATTTATGGCCTTACTAGCCTTGGTACTTAGGTTATCTTCACCAAGCAAGTCGTTTGTATTGAGGATTCTTCTACAAGGGTTGTTATCACAATAGGTTGGGGCTTTACAGACTTTGTTCCCCTTCTCTTATGCAAGGTTCTCCAAGGCAATTGTATGTTGGTACACCCGTTCCCGCTTGTGCACCACCTATTCCACACATTCCTTCCCATCCCCTGTCCCCTTCTCAAATGGTTTCCATGTATCCCCCATCCCTTTTAGAGGGGGACGATCTCAGTGATCTGGCTGTGGATCGCCTAGCCTCTTGTGCTTCAAAGGGGGTTTCCTAGGATTGTAAGAAGGTTCTTCATTGACAATCTACATCGATGGACTTCATCGACATTGGCATTCCTCTTGCCACCCCATGATATGTTTCTTCCTTGGCCTTCTCTACCACATCTAGGATCTAAGAGGGGGTGTTAGTAGTCATGTTTGTCATGCTTTGTCATCTCCTACCTATGAGCCTCAATTTGAGTCAAATGAGAACTCTAGGAGCTTTGACTTGTCTATCACTTGTTTTGATTGAGGAGATAGCTCATTCTAGAGCACTCAGTTTATTGCCTTTTAATGCATTTTCTCCGATTGGGATTTTGTGTGCATTTCCTAGGTAGTTACTGCTTTCCACAATGTGTCTACACCTGCCAAATATTTTTCACCCTTTGTAGGATTTCTTTGAGCATATTTTGCATTTTTACCAAATGCTAGTCACCCATATTTTTGGTCCCACATTCTAGGTCGACCATATTTGGGGATATTTGGTTGTCTCTCTATGTTCCTTTGTCTTTCTGTTTCCATTATTTTGTGTTGCACACTCTCATAGAAACAAGACAAATGGGAGAAGATAGCATTACAACTGTGCATCTACCAATAATCAAGTTTATAATGAGAAGTTATTTGTTATGCAACATATAGTGAATGCAATAAATGCAAATGTATCAGCAGTAATGACTAATTATGTATGGTATGTGGATTTGAGTACCTCTAATGATATGACATCTCATGAAGAATGGTTTAAAGAAATGAAAAATCTTGAGATGCTTGGGTTTATAGAAACAAATGACAATATAATGGATCCTATCACTCATATTGGGAGTGTCCCATTGTTTATGTTGGATGGAAAAGTTCAATACTTGGTTAATATGCCACATGTACCTATTAACATCACAAAAAACTTGGTTTCTACTGGGAAAATGGTTGAGGAGGAATTGAAAGTAAAATTCAATTAGAATAGCTACTTTGTAAAAGATTTCATGAATGGGCACAAACTAGTTGCAAAGGGAAACATGTGGAAAGGATATTTACCCTAGATATAAATGTATCTAAGCTAAAGGTTGCTATGTTTGCATAAAGAAAGAGTTGTGGTTAATATTAACATTTTGCATAAATATATTGGCCATGTAAATGTGTAATGTTTGAAAAATATGTAGTCATGTGAAATTGTGATTGGCTTGCCTAAGTTCAAAGTGGCTAATATATATAAAGTTTGTGGAAGCATGCCAACTTGGAAAATAGACAAGGCATGAATTTCCTCATGATAAACATGGAAGCATGCAATTATTTGGATGTTATACATTTAGATGTATGGGGTCCTACAAGTACTGTACTAATGCACCGATATAAGTATCACATAACCTTTATTCATGATCATATAAGGTAGGTATGAGTGTACTTCATGGAGGAGAAAAGTGAGGTGTTCTCTCACTTTTAGGATTTTTAAAAATCTAGTCGATAAACAAATAGTTGTGTATATTAAGCTCTTGATAGTCTCCAACGAATTCACTAATTTTTCAAAACAACATGGAATACAAAGGCAACCTATATGCAGCTACGCTCACAACAAAATGGTATTGTTGAAAGGAAGAACATGCACATTGCAGAAATTGCATGACCCTTGATGGTGGCTAAAAAGAATATGCCTCATTATTAGGTTGAAGTTGTCTCTATGGTTGTGTATATTATGAACATGACTCCCACTAGTATAATGCATGATGTGACACCAAAGGAGAAGTTTATTAGCAAGAGACCAATTTTATCACATGTTAAAGTCTTTGGATACATTGCATATGTGCATGTTCCTGATGAGCTAAGGAAGAAGATGGATTTGAAAGCTAAAAAGTGTGTGTTAATGGGCTATTCCCTTGACCAAAAGGGTAATAGGTGTTATAATCTAGGTACATGCAAGATACAAGAGGTGAGCAAAGATGTGCTTGATGAGATGAGTAGTTGGTATGTTACTGAAAAGTAGATTGCTATAGATGATATAAAAGAAAAGGTGATTGTAGAAAATGTGGGTCCAATCACACAGATATTGAGTGGGCCAGAAGAGTCCTCTTCTAGTAGGTCTATTGAGAGACCATGGAGTGGCAAGTTACATGTAGATATAACTTTTAGAGGGGCAAAAAATGTATCACGTAATAGAGGGAAAAATGTGGTTGATTCACTTGATGTGCCAAATGTTTCTGCAAGCTATTCACATATAGATGGTGAGTTTGATGACTCAGATCTAAGTATAAATGAGGAGTTTAATATTCTCATTATTTGTATACCTGGTATAATAAAAACTAAGATTGATATGAAGGGATCACAAAGTGCTCTACAAGTGCGCAAGTCAATGAGAGTAAGGTACCTCATGAATAGGTTGACATATGATGGTTATGTTGCTCACCATTATGCATATATGGTGAAAGTTATAAAATCAATTGAGCCCACTTATTTTGAGAAAGCTATTGGTCATGTGCATCAAGAGAAAGTCATGGATAAATAATGGCTGTATTGGATGTAAATTAAAGAAGGGATTTGGTACCATTTCTTGAGGGAAAAAAGCTATGGGTTGCAAGTGGGTTTACAAGTAAAACATAATGAAGATGGAAGTGTGAGCAGGTATAAAGTGATACTAGTTGCCAAAGGTTATGCACAAACTTGTGGAATTGATTATGAGGAGACATTTGCTCCACTAGTAAATATGGCAACAGTAACATTTGTCATTGCAGTGGTTGCAAAAAAAGATTGGGTTTTGCATCAAATAGATGTAAAGAATGCATTCGTGCATGGTGAGTCGCAACAAGAAGTGTGCATGAAGTAGCCACAAGGTTATGAGAGCATGGTTCACCTTGATTATGTGTGTAGGCTATGCAAAGCCTTGTATGGGCTAAAATAGGCATTTAGAGCATGGAATGATAAGACAATACCTTGTCTCTATTGGTTTTCATATTGGAAAAGCAAATCACTCACTTTATGGGCATCAAAGTGGATAGGGGTAGTGTTGTGATTACCCATATGTGGATGATTTGATTGTTGGGGGTGATAATCTGCAAGAGGTGGAGTATGTGAAGAGTCTTCTCAAGAAGAAATTTGACATGAAATATTCAAGAGAGCTAAAGTACTTTCTTAGCATTGAGGTAATAATAACATCTAAGGGGATATGTCTCCTACAAAGGCATTACGTCTTAGATTTATTAATGAACTATGATATGGCTGATTGTATCTTAGTGCCATTAGATCAAAATTTGAAACTAAGTGCTGATGTGGGTGAAACATTGGAGGATTCCACAACATACAAGAAGATGGTGGGAAGTTTGATCTTCGCTACTATTGCTAGGCCAAATTGTAACTATACAATTGGCTTAGAGAGTTCATTTATGTAGGTGTCTCATAAGCCTCATTTGGACAATGTGAGATGTACCTTATAGTACCTTAAGGCCACATTAGATTATGGTATCTTTTATGAGGCTGACTCGCGGGTGAAATTATTTTGCTATATTGTTGTAGATTGGGCAAGTGGTATGTTGATATGAAGTCCACAAGTGGCTATGTATCTTTCTTTGGAAGTGGGACTGTGACTTGGAGTAGTACGAAACAACCTGCATTGTATTATTAAGTATAGAGGCAAAGTACAAGGGTACTATTATGGTAGCATGTGAGGTAGCTTAGACATGAAAGCTACTTGATGATTTGGGGATATATATAGGCATGAGAGTTGTTATTTATTGTGACAACATGAGCCGCATATAGCTGGCTTAGGAAACCAGTGTTTCATGCATGCACAAAATACATTGAGGTTCATTACCGTGAGCGGGTCTTGGTAGGTAACATTGATCTCATATATGTGACCATGGAGGAGCAAATTGCAGATATTTTCACCAAAGCCCTAGCAGCAGAAAAGCTTCGGTATTTTTGAAGCTTACTTGGAGTACAAGTCATGGAGTTAAGCTTGAGGGGGAGTGTTGAGATATTAAGCTCAACAACAACTAACACTCATGTACTTGGGTAATCATATTTGCATTCATATCACTAGTGTGGTTGGTACTTGCATTGATATATCATTCCAATGATACTTTACAACTTCTACCTAGTCATTTTTCTACTTAGCATATTCACACTATTGCGATCACTTATATATTATGTATGTTATACTCTCTCTTATTCTTATAGACTATCATAGTGGGAGAAGAATAAGAGGAAAAAACACTAGGGTTTTTAGCTTCGTATCTTATGTGTATTCTCTATTGTTTTGTGTCTTGCAAGAGCTCAAGATTCTTTTCTTCCCCCCATATTTTCAATCTAAGACACATCTATTGCAGTTTAAGCCTAAATAAAATCTATTCACAATTACCATGCTCTTGTTTCAGCCCATATAATGCCTTCTTTGGCTATAAACTTTGTTCTCAAGATGGGTGGCCTCAAATCCTGGTGGTTGAGCCACATACACCTCCTCCTTGAGGTCACCATTCAAAAACGTTGATTTAACATCCATTTAGTTGTGAGCAAACACTACAAGCACTGTGTAAATAGTGGTCATTCTAGTAGTTGGAGTGAATGATTCTTGAAAATCAAGTCATTCAACCTATTAAAAAAAACCTTGTACACCTAATCTGGCTTTATAAATTTCTAAATTGCTATTAACCTCGTACTTTATCTTCGATGCCCACTTGGTGCCGAGAATATTCCTCTTTGCTAGTTGATCCACTTGCTTTGAAGTGTCATTCTTCAGCTCCATTATCATATCATACTCAGCTTGCATATTTGCTCTCTATGCTAGATTGGCAAGTGCTTCTTCCAAGTATGCTTGCTCATTTACTTCTCTCATAATTTCAACCACCACTAAGGTCATATTGACTATGTGAGTAGAAGCCTTCCTTTGCTCCTCTAGTCTCTGAGACCTTCTTAGTTGATCTTCCATTTTCTCAACAATTGTAGGCATATGATTACTATGATCATAGATCTGCTTCACCCATCACAGCAATGGCTTTTCTAGTGGCGTGATTATAAGTTTATTAAATTTCTCCTCATCGTCTCAAGACAATGCTTCCTCCTTCTTGAGGAGGATAGGGATAGGTCTTGGGATAGGTTCATAGTGAACTACTACATTTGATGATAAAGTGAAAGAGCTTGCATTCTCCTTCTCCATTGTATGTGGCTACTCCTTCAATAAAATGCCTACACAAGCACTTTGGGGGGGGGGGGGGGATCTTCTTATTTGATGTCTCAATGACTATAATAAGAAGATGTGGGTGTATTTCTTTTGTGATAAGGATCAAGCTTTTAATAAGTTTAAAGAATGGCTAAAACTTATTGAGAATGAAACAAGGCAATGTGTGCAAAAGGTTAGGAGACATGGTGGTGGTGAGTTCAACTCAAAGGAGATTAACAAATCCATATGACCAAATCTTTTATGTCAAAGTTTCCTTGTATCCACACTAGCGGTGGCTGTAAGAGCACTTAGCTCCTCATACATGTTGTTCCTTCTTTCTCCTTCGTTGACAAGTTTAACACTATCAAGAATTTCTATACCTATCTTAGTGAATATCACCTCATGTGACGAAGATCAATTATGGAAGTAACTAATAATAGACTTTTCTTAATCTCTAGAACATCCTTTTTTACTTCACCATTTGTAGCAACAAAGGAAATAGTACATGTGCCCTTAGCAGGGCATTTTGCATCATTCCCAGCCATCACAATGATGGATTCTTGCAGAGACTGTATAGAATTGTATAGACCTTTCTTGTTGCGAGGAGCCACTATACAATACCCATGAGTCAATGGTAAATACTTATTGTATTGAGGAACATACTTTCTCAATGGTCAATGTAAATAACTCCAAACCTACTTTGGCCATATTAATTGTTTCCTTTCTTTTAGTTTTCAGGATGCCATTCTTTTTGTCCACCTTCTTAACACAACAATCTATAATTACATGTCATTTTTTCTTGCAGAGAACTCTCCTTGAAACTTTTTCAACCACCGTTCTTCTTTTTGCCACCATTAATAGAAACCACCTTTTCCTTTTACATTGGTGGAGAATGTAGCACCTTCATTGCTGCTACCTTCTTAGGCTTTTAGCCGCAACTCCTCCCCCATTAGTAGTACACAAAGTTCATCATTAAATGTCAAAGCTTGGGTCTTACCTTGGTTGTATGCTAAATCAAGGTCAACAAAACAATGTCAAAATAGCTTGTAACTGAGGCACACAATGCATCTATATTTCCTTCATTTCCAAGCCAATAGAATATCTACATTTGGAGAAATCATAACACTCGAATTTCATGGGTCAGGGATGGGTTGTGGTTTTGGGTCAGTCCCTAGCACCATCTCCAAAAGCTCATGAGAATTAATGATAGTTTTAGTTTTAAACTTTCACAAAGTGTAACACCTAACTTGCCTTTAATTAAGGTTGGTAGATATCCTTAGTGTTTGAAATATTAGTACATCAACATTGCTACCTAATACACGAGATGACATTTCTTCTCATTGTTGTTGAAGCCCTTGTCTATTGCATACTTTTCACTCCTTAGAGCTCCTTGGGCTTTGATACCATGTGAAAATTGCATAGTGTGGCGAACAGAATACGAGCAAGGAGTACAAAATACACATCAAATACGAGAAGAATTGAAGCTTCTTTAATTCCAATAAAATTGATATGAAGATGGCTCTATCCACCCGTGTGCTTCCACTATGAAGCTTAGATGGCAATCGAGATAGATGATAATTGAAGAGCTTACAGCTTGTTGGAAGAACTTTGACTTGGTGAAAGTTAGATTGATGATGGCTTGTGAGAGCTAGATTTTAGGAGCTGATTTTGAGCCGTGCTTAAAGCATTTGAGGCCATTTTTTGAGCAAGAAGTGCCCGGGGGAAGCGCTAAAGACCAAATTTTCATGAAAAAAAAAATGGTGGTGGATGGTCGAGCTAGACTTTTCCTAGATGAATTTTGATGTCAAGAATCCAAGGTAAGTCTCGGTTCGTCGATCAAAGGTCGTTTGATCCCCCATTTAATCCTCGCAAGGATTGGCATTATTCAACAACTACTGGATCCAGGAGCCAAAAAGTGCATGACAGAGGCCAAGTTGATGGATTTTGATGTTGCAAAGTCAACTATCCAAACGGATCCCAAATCTGAGTCCGTTTGCCCATCCGAAATCAAAATATCCACTTGTGGGACAATATGAACACAAAAAGATGAACTGGTTATTTTAAAGATTTAAGCCTTAGGCTCAATAAGAAGCCTCAAAATAATGAAAAACTAACGAGAGGAGAGGGGGGACACAAATATTTTTGCGCCCCTTTCAAATTTGATCAGTGCCTCTCCGATTCACATCCTTTTAAAGAGAGAGAGATAGATTCTTAATCCAGACAAAGAGAGGAAGGAGATGGTTGTGATTTTGCTAATTTTTATGGAGGATTAAGAAATTTGATTTTCTAGTCTTTCTCTCTCCTCTCTCCTCTCTCCTCTCTCCTCTCTCCTCTCTCCTCTGTGGTTGTTCGTGCATCAATTCAAGAGAGAAGGGGGAGGGTTGTGATAAGGAATCCGAAGCAAATGATGATGCTGGAGCAATGAAAGACATAGATCAGGACGAGAGAGCGTGTCAACGGCAAAGAAGAAGTGGTAGCGGCCTCCTATCTATGAGATTCAAGCCTCGAAATCGCGGTTTCTATGTGTAAGTAAGCGGTTCTTTTGTTTTATAGAAAATGATTGAAGAAAGTGCTTGATTTTGTTTGTTCTTGATTTCCCATGTTGCATTCTCTCTTAAATATAAAAGAAAATTAAAAAATATAATGATATAATAATTTTCTGCAAAACATGCAAAACCCGCAAGTTGTAGTTTTTATCAAAACAATGGAATTTGGGATTTTTGTTGGGTGTTTTGGGGTCATATGGGGTAGAAATGGATATGAAAATGATGATGAGCATCCTTGATTAGTAAGAACTCACACTTCTGAAATATCTCATTTTTATGAAGAATAAATGGGGAAAAATAGGAAAATAAGAAAATTTTTATTTTTTGCACCTAAAAATTTAGAAAAAATACATTTCATGTTTGTGAGTGTATAACAAGGCTGGAGTATGAGGATCAAGCCTCAATCAAGCCTTTTTTCTATGTTATAGTATGTTTTTATTGATTTTTATATGGAAAATTATATAACAATGACCCTACATCTACCTTGCGAATGCAAAACCTAAACGGTAGGGGGAAGAGGGTTTGTGAGAGTGGTTAATTGCTGAAAATGAATCAAATTTTGATCTCTTTGTCTATGCAGAACATATAGGACGGACTATCATTTGAGTTAAGGAGGCTAGTAGCACAAAGAAATTCAATGCTAGTCTCTATCAACGTTGCACCTGCACTTAGTTGGAAAATCATTAAAGGATTGTTTTTTCACTTCACCTAGCTGGTTTCTAATGATTAAAATGCTTGAGCACAATGATCATCCACACTTACATTGAGCATAACATGGTAGCAAACTTGGACACATTGCAATTGTTTTCCAAACATTGACCTACATGGAGTGTGTAAGGAAACCCGAGCTGTAGGATAGATGAACGGTTTCTTGGGGCAAGCTTGGTAAGGAAATATCAAATATCAAAGTATATAAGAGTGGAGACTATTCATATGTTCTTTATGTTAGAGTAGTGCATCGAAGGGCTAATCCTCTCAGTGTAGGAGAGCTATAGTGGGGCTAAGGCATTCAACCGGAGGGGTGCCTTCTTTATGTTTGTATTACGTGGTATATTATACCAAGATGTATGGGATATCCCTTTGAGAAATAGGGAAGGACAATCATTGGACTGCGTTCTATTACAAATGTGATATCTATAGTAGCGAAAGGGCAGTGTGTCCCTTGGACACTCCTGGTCGTGAGGCCATGTGGGGGTTGTCTTGTGAGTGTTATCGAGGCCCGGCTAGTGCCTATAGCCAGTGTCAGGCCCGTCTTAGGTCCCAACATGTGGTGGGTTTATTGGAAGCTACTAATAAGTGGCAGTTTTTGGACTTTGGTCAAAAAGGGACTTAAAAATTTATAACCTTGTCCATCAGGAATGCATCAGAGTATCTATAAAATGGGGTTTGTCCAAGGTTTCAAACACTTGCCTTTCCCTATTCAAAATCTCCTAGTAGACCTAGTTAATTACGTAGAGACTGAATCCTCTATGAGAAATGATTTAGGTAAAGCGGAAAGTATGCATTTAGCAGCTAGTTCATCCTCTAGCATGATGGCATGGGCCGAGGTTGCCTTAGTGCAGTCTCTATTCAAGAAACATTGTGTATAACCATTCATCAACCTAGAGGATATGCAACAAGCACATTGGAACCCATGGCAGCTCTGGCATCAACCAATGATAATGCCAAGCAGTAACACCATGGGATAGTAAGGGTATACAATGGAATTTACTTGTGGCTGAAATGTCCCATGTGGTGGGTCACCATGCTACAATATTAGACCTCAGAAGGACGTTGGAAGCCGTAGTTGTTAAGGGGAAGCCATTGCTCAAAAGGCCCGATCCGCAAGCTTTAAATAATATCGATATATGGGTTTTTGGATGAAGGGCAAAAGCTCTTACACAAATCCATTAGGAAATGGCCTTTGGATGGGCAAGGTATGGAAGATCCTCTGAGAAAGGATCGATATGATATGTTGAAAGCCATAGGGCTCCCTAGACCACTCAGTGAGTTGGCAAAAAGGGATGTCCATGGAGCGCGTGACCTTCCTGCACCAATAAAGGTGGAAACGGAAGAGATTAGGAGCCCTAATATGTTGGAACTAGGTCATGACAAATATGAAGATTTTAATGACCCAGTGCTGATCCTGAAGGAGAGGACTAAATGCCCTCCTCCTTATAGGGATCTCACAGTGTTTCATGGGTTGGTAAAGGAGGATCCAATGTTGCACTTAAAAGGATATGGCCTAACTTGCCTTGCAAGTGGGTTCAATGATATTCATCGAATGCTTGTATTTTCTAACACCCTGAAGAGAGAAGCTAGGAAATGGTACTGGAGCCTCCCAAGAAGGTCGATTAAATCCTTCGATGAGCTATGTACCAGATTTTTAGATGAATACAAAAAGAAAGTGCCTAGTGCTTACTATGAAAATCCAAGTGAGAATGCAAGATCCTAAGTCATTAAATGAGGCCAAGATGCACACAATTGACTATGAGCAATATACTCGAAGATGTTGGGAAAACTTTTGGAGTTTCCCCCATTCAATGCAAGTGCATCCAAATATCCAGCCAATTTTGCAAGGAGAAAATTCATTTGCTAATACCAAGACAACCTTAGCAAGAGATCTTGGTAGCCAAAATCTCCAAGTAGGAAGTGGCAATCCTATGAGCAGGGATAAGATGCCTCTTGGTGGTAAAAATATTTCAAGCCAAGTAAGTCCCATTGCAACTTGCAACAATTCCATGAGAGGTAGCTATGGAGGCATTAGTGACAGAACCATCAGGTCTACAAGTGTGGATAAGAGCACTATGAGTGGTTCTTATCTTGCTCCTGGTCAGGCTCATAAGAGACCTGTGCCACCTACTAGTGAATCATGCTTTCGAGTAGATGCTAGTCCTTTTAGTAAAAGCATGGTGCCTCTAGCTAAGCAATTGCAAAGTGGACAAAGGCAAGTAAAGACATCTCATATGAAGAAGATGCAAAATACTGAAGGTCCACCTATGCTCAATAGAAGTCATAAGGATGTGAGGCCATATGGTTATAACAATAAGCCTGCATTGAGTCCATTAGACCAATGTGGAAAATCAAGAATGTATAAGCATATAAAGAGAAATATAAGATGGGTTTGGAGGCCCAAAACCCCTAAAAATACTATTGGTGCATTAGGTGAAAGGCCAAGCATTCCATGTGGTTATGCTTTGATAAATTTTGAGGAGAAGACTAAAGGCCATATTGATACATCTAACAAAATGCATCACCCTAAGATGCATCTAGGTGATGGGCCTAGGCTTGAAGCTCCGACTAATTTGGGTCGTACCATTGTCATAGGTAATGATCCAATTAGGGAAGGGTTGAATGATCATAAATCTATGATTCTCCCTATAGGGGGAGTTTCTGGAAAGTTGGGACGATCGATCCATTTGAATATTACCCAAGGAGATGAGCTATATAAGCCCAAGAAGGTCACTCATTCAGCTCATAGTACCCAAGAAGAGATGGGCCTTATTATTGATATATCAATAGAAAGGCTTGGGCTAGTGGATCAACAAAAGCCCAAGACCAAGCCTTGAGCTATGTGGCATAAGAGATGGGGTTAGCCCTTACATCTCATGACATCTTTGGTTCACCTTGGCTAGCTAGATAGGATGCAATGTCTACGCCAAGAAAACCATGTATCTGGTTGATTAAAATGTTATATTTCTTTTAGGCCAAGAGGACCATATGTGTGTTTGGTGCATGTACGTTTAATAGTTTTCTGTTTTAGTGATTGCATCACACAGGTTGACGAAGTCAAGGAGGCCTTTGCTTCTTATGGCCATTCCAGGTGGCATTGTCCCTTTTCTGAGTTTTTCCCTTAAGTAGATAATGTTATATGTGTATTAAAGACCTGTGATAGAGGGTAGTCCTTGCAACCTTGTCCTTCCTGCTTCTAGTCATTTGTCCTAGGAGTCCCTGCTAGTGTGAGGCTGTTAGAGAAGCCTACCAAAATATTTAAAAAAATGCAAGTTTTGAATCTAGCTAAAAATAAAAACTTTCAAAGGTAAGCAAAAAGGGGTTCCAGCCCCTCGATAAGAAAAAAGAAAAAAAGAAGAAAAATGAAAAAATTCTTACAAGTAGTTGATTATGACCTTGCAGAGACTTGGTAGGTTGCTAGGGATGAGTCCGATGCCTTGTCTTCCTAGGGGTAGTAGCCAACAGAAAAGAAAAGAAGAAAAGCTTGGAGCGAAAATAAAAGTGAGTGTTAAAAAAAGGATAACATGTCACCTCGCGTGAGCTTGGTAGGTGCTTGGGTACTGAGTCAAGACTTGAGGCCAATGCCCTATTCTCCTTGGGTCACTCTACACTCAACTCCCTTCTTTTTACACACCCAATATGGACCCCCTAAATGGAAAATATGTTATCAGACGAATATGATGACCAAGCTATAGGAGTCATCGCCTAGTAGGAGGTCCTACATCCAACTGTCCTAAGTTAGGTAGGTAGTTCAATCTACCACTAGGATGACCTCTTTGATAAGCTTTTTAGCCAGCCTATGTTTGTACAGTTGGTTAGAGACTCGCTATGGGTTTTTGTTAGATTAGGTTGGGCCTATCCCTTGTGTATTTTCGTACCTTGGTTCTGTCAGGGGGTAGGGTGAGAGTTGTCCTTGTGCTTTGTTGATCATAATTTTTTGTATCAGCTTGATGCTCTTTATGATTATGCATATGCAAATCTATTCATGGGATTCGACGGGGTGAGTCACCCTATCCCGTGGTCGCCAATAAGAGCTGGATCTTAGAGCTGATTTTGAGCCGTGCTTGAAGCATTTGAGGTTGTTTTTAAAGCAAAAAGTGCCCGAAAAGTGTTTAAAACCAAATTTTCATGAAAAATCAAACGATGGCGGATGGCCGAACTGTAGTTTTCCTAGATGCATTTCGACATCAAGAATCCAACACAAGTCTCGATTCATTAATTAAAGGTCATTTGACCCCCCATTTAATCCCCACAAGGTTTAACGTTATGAAGCAACTAATGGATCCGGGAGCCGAAAAGTGCACGACGGAGGTCAAGTTGATGGATTTCGATGCTGCGAAGCCACCTATCTAGACGGATCTCAAATCTGAGTCTATTTGTCCATCTGAAATTGAAACATCCACTTGCGGGACAATGTGAATACAAAAAGTTGAACTGGTTATTTTAAAGATTTAAACCTTAGGCTTAATAAGAAGCCTCAAACTAATGAGAGGAGGGGAGCGGGCGCAAATTTTTTTACACCCCTTCCAAATCTGATCAGTGTCTCTCCGATTCACATCCTTCTAGAGAGAGATAGATTCTTGATCTAGTCAGAGAGAGAAAGGAGGTGGCTGTGATTTTGCTGATTTTTATGGAGAATTAAGAAATCTGATTTTCTATTCTTTCTCTCTCCTCTCCCCTCTCTCCTCTTGGCGATGATTCGTGCATCAATTCAAGAGAGAAGGGGGAGGGTTGTGATGAGGAATCCGAAGCAAATGATGATGCTGGAGCGATGGAAGACATAGATCAAGATGAGAGAGTGTGTCGGCGGCAAAGAAGAAGCGGCAGCGGCCTCCAGTCTATGAGATATGAGCCTCGAAATCGCGGTTTCTATGTGTAACTGAGCAGTTCTTTTGTTTTATGGAAAATGATTGAAGAAAGTGCTTGATTTTGCTTGTTCTTGATTTCTCATGTTGCATTCTCTCTAAAATATGAAAGAAAATTGGAAAATACAATTATATAATACTTTTTTGCAAAACCTACAAGTTGCGATTTTTATAAAAATAATGAAATTTAGGGTTTTTGTCAAGTGTTTTGGGGTCATATAGGGTAAAAATGGATATAAAAATTATGCTGAGTGTCCTTGATCACTAAGAACTCATAATTTTGAAATATCTCATTTTTATGAAGAAATAAATGGAAAACTTTATTTTAGACACCTAAAAATTTAGGATAAAATACATTTCATGTTTGTGAGCATATAACAAGGCTAGAGCATGAGGATCAAGCCTCAGTTAAGCCTTGTTTCTATGTGATAGTATGTTTTTATCGATTTTTATATGGAAAATTACATAAAAATGGACCCTACATCTATCCAACGAATGCAAAACCTAAACGGTAGGGGGGAAAAGGGTTTGTGAGAGTGATTAATTGCTGGAAATAAATGAATCAAATTTTGATATCTTTGTCTATGCATAACATATAGGATGGACTATCATTTGAGTTAAGGAGACTAGTAGCATGAAGAAATTCAGTGCTAGTCTCTATCAATGCCGCACATGCACTTAGTTGGAAAATCATTAAAGTGTTGTTTTTTCATTTCACCTAGTTGGTTTCTAATGATTAAAATGCTTGTTGCACAATTGTCATCCACACTTGCATTGAGTATAACATGGTATCAAACCTGGATGCATTGCAATTGTTTTCCAAACATTGACCTATGTGGAGTGTGTAAGGAAACCCAAGCTGTAAGGTAGATGAATGGTTTCTTGGGGCAAGCTTGGTAAGGAAATATCAAATATAAGAGTGGAGATTGTTCGTATGTTCTTTATGTTAGAGCAACGCATTGAGGGGCTAATCCTCTCGGTGTAGGAGAGCTATAGTGGGACCCGGGCATTCAGTTGGAGGGGTGCCTCCTTTATGTTTGTATTATGTGGTATATTATACCAAGATGTATGAGATCTCCCTCTGAGAAGTAGGGAAGGACAATCGTTGGACTACGTTCTATTACAAATGCAACATCTATAGTAGCGAAAGGGCAGTGTGTCGCTTGGACGCTCCTGGCCACGAGGCCGTGTGGGAGATTGTCTTGTGAGTGTTAAAGAGGCCTGGTTAGTGCCTATAGCCAATCTCAAGCCCATTTTAGGTCTCGACAACTTGGGAGAGGTCTTCCTTTTATACCTTGTCGAAAGGTAGTTTGGTTGGCTTGTTTGACCATATTATGAACATTTCCTAGTTGAACAAGAAATGTATTCCCTTTATCATCAGGCTTGGGGTGCTTGCCTTTGGATCCATGTCAATGGCCCCCCTAAGAACCCCCAACCAAAGGCTACTTCCACGGCCCCTGGACCCAAATTAGGGGTCGTTAATTACTCAGACAGCCCCCAACTTAATGCATTGTGCAAGCCTTGAGTTGCTACTAGCATAACTACTCTATCGAGTCAAAAGGCTAGATCCTCAAAGGTCACCTTTTTGCCATCTAATCACTTAGGCTTCATTTGACATGCGCCATGACCCAACTAATGTCTAGGATCACACGGCTTCTCCTCATAATTGGGGCCTTACAACTTTATGCTCCATGGATCATTGGTAGCACCTTACAAGGATGCGGCATCAAGCATATCTAAACATCTAAGAGACCATGTATAATGATGCAATTGTTTGAAAAGAATTGTAAACATAAATGCATATATATATATGTGTGTGTGTGTGTGTGTGTGTGTGTGTGTGTGTGTGTGTGTGTGTGTGTGTGTGTGTGTATGTATGTATGTATGTGTAGAGAGAGAGAGAGAGAGAGAGAGAGAGAGAGAGACCTATAAAAAGCTAACATGGCTTATGAGACCTAATCACAAAGTATAACTGAAGTGGTATCTCATCATAAAGTACAATTAGAGGATGGTTAGAAATGAAAAGGAGATGACATAACCTATGATGAAAAGAAAATGAAATATTAAAATGTATAAGTAGTTGTAAAAGGTCATCCTAATTCTCCCTCATATGATGATGTAACATGTGCTTGAGCATAGAAATATCTATGTGAGCATGTCTTGTGGCATGCATTGTTGGCTTGTATTTGTCATCAATGGGGGTGATAAGGTCATAATCTAATGGGTCATGGACGCCTTGCTTGACCAAGGGATGTGGCTCATATTTGTCATCAATGGGGGTGATAAGGTCATCATCTAATGGGTCATGGACACCTTGCTTAACCTAGGGCTGTGGCTCGTATTTGTCATCAATGGGAGTGATAAGGTCATCATCCAATGGGTCATGGATGCCTTGCTTAACCTAGTGTTGTGGCTCGCTCTAGAGTGACTCCTTGCGAAGAGAAACTCCACAAAGAGAGAGAGAGAGAGAGAGAGAGAGAGAGGTTGTGTTAGAGCTTGGACACGTGAAAGTCAATTGACTTACACGTGCAAGTCTAGGAAATTAGCATTTTCAGTCATGTGCAAGTAAACAAGTGATTTAGTAGTGAATCAAAATTTGAGTGAGGATGACAAAGAGAGCATATGCCGCCAAGCCAATCAAATGGGTAGGTGCCATGTAACTAATACTTCATTGAGTAATGGGAGTAACCTCATTTTTGAGGGTACCCCCTCAACTTTCTAGAATCTTGATTAATGTGTTGACAAGTCCATGGACCCCCTTGAAAACTCGTCCACATGTCCTTTGGAATTGGCTGCATGCACTCATGCAAGCTAATTGACTTGTGTGTCTTGGGTCTTACAAGCACGCAAAGCAGGAGAGGGTGTGCCATTTGTTGTGGGCTTGAAAGGGAGAGTTGAGTGAATTATTGCTTACTAGTTGTAGAAAGCGAGAATGGAATATTTGTATTTTAATGCCTTTTTATAATGAGCATTTCTACCTTCAAAATCATTAGACTCTTGCCACATTGGATAGGTGTTTGGTTAGGTGGATCCTTTAATTATAAGATAGTATAAATACAATAATATGGATATTCAAATAGAGGCTTGCCATGCACATGTCCATTGATTTGTGTGTTGGTGGGAAGACAAGTTGGGTTATAGGGTAGATGCAAGTTTATTGGAAGGATGGACCCCATAAAAAAGGAGAGAGAAACAAGGCCAAGTGGAAATGATGGTTGTGATAGAGAAATCCAAAATGTTCAAGTAAGAATAACTTAAGTGAGTTAACAAAGTAAAGGGCACTTCATGCATTTGCTAGAGTCCTTGTTCATCTAGGGTCAAAGTTTATAGGACACAAACACTTTTGAGCCTACTTTGGTGACTTGCAAAGGTCAATTGACTTGAGTGCGTCCCAAGTCATAGTGTTTAGCATGTCCATAGCTTTTGGCACCACCCTAAGAGCCATAACCCATGCATGTCCATAGACTTGCATGAGGTAGTTATCTACTAGCTGGCAAGCTAGAAACACGTAGGTTGAGACCAATGGTGGACCCTAGGTATCATACCTCTTGAGGGGAGAGAGAAAGCTTGAATGTCGTTTGGAGAGAGAAAAAGCCTATGCTATTTCCCACTGCACCCCAATCAATCATTGCCACTCCAGGGCAACTTTTGAAAGTTAATAAAGTATCTTCAAATTTAGACTACTTTGTCTCTTTTTCAGGAGTTAAAATTTAGAGGCACATGACACATGGAATAAGTCAATCACTTTGATGACTTTTGCAAGTCGACTGACTTGTGTGTGGCTGGGCTCTGAGTTCTACACTCTATCTTGCTACGTTGAGGGTAGAAGTATTGGCTCTCCCTTAGCTAGATCTCCCTTGGGTAGCTAAGCTTTTCTAGGTGGCAGTCCACGTGGACGAAAAAATCTTATCTCCAAGTATCGCTTTTTCATAGTATCCCTCCTGCAGTGACCGGTGTATTCATGTCCCACCCTCTAAGCTCAGGTTCAAGCTCAAGCCCGTGAGAGGCAACCTTGCAGGCTTATTGTCGGAGAGATATGGCTACTGCTTCTTCCTCTGTATATTCTCCGTCATTTTGGGTGTCTTTTCGTTCGGTCTGCATGTTGCTCTTTCTGTTGTCCATTGGATACGTATTCGTTCTATAAATGGATTTTCCTATTTCCCCTTGTCTTTGCTCTTAACACCTGCATTTTCGGTTCCTCTTGCATTTTTTGTTTCCTTCTCCTGGTGTTGTTGATTGGATATGGCTGAATTCTAGAATTGCACATCCCTATTTACCATGTCTGTGCTCTTGATTCCTGCATTTTTTGAAGTTTTAAATTGCGGACTGCTGAAACAAGTACTGTCACAATTGGATTCGCATATTTGCCATGCCTCTGCTCTTGTTTCTTGCCAATTTTTTGGTACATTAATCGGGAGCTGCTGAAACAAGCATGGCAGCTCACTAATCTGCTCTTTTCTCTTTGTTTTGTACAGGCATCTCTGTATTCTTTAGTACCAGCAGAAGCATCCATCTCAAACACTCATCAGAATGAGATTCCAGGAAGCAGGACAGTCAATCGACTAGTCTCGTACAACGGTCTAAGAAAATGTAGCTTGCGCAAATGTGAACTCAATCTCCGATTATCGTACAGGTGCCCTGCTGCACACCGATGCAGATCTGTCAATGTGATGGCTTCTGCAGATTCGTCCTCGCCTTCCTTGATCAGTCTTCCTTTGCACAATTTTATCAACATTGATGGTAAAATTATCCCCCCTCTGGAGCCAAACACACAAGCCACTGTGTTTGCTGTGCTTGACAAAAACAAAAAGGTCCAGTATATTGGGTTCTCAAAAGATATCAGAAATTCTTTGAGGATTCTGATGGGTCGGAGGCCTGAGCATTGCTACCACTACAAACTATACAATCTCCCTGCTCTGGACCAGGAGAAAATGCTTCAAACCAGACAGCAGGTACCGTTTCTTTGTGCATGTAATGTGCTTTGCATTAAGCCACTTTCTAATCGCAGAGATTTTACTTCTATTGCAAGAGGCTTGAAATATTTCTTCTATTTCTTCGATTGACTGTGTACTGCCTGCGCTTGGTTGCAGTGGATAGATGAACTGGGTGATGCGCCCACTGGTAATTCAGACCCAACTCAAAAGAAATTTTGGGAACAACCAGTTGAGTCAGGGTCCATCTCAGAAAGGGGTCGAGCTGCTGCTGCAAAAGCAAAGGCTAAAACTTTGCAGCAGATGTTTGTTGACAGGGGGATCAGAGAACAGGTACTGCTTGAAACCGCAAGTGATTTAATATGTAATTGTCATTCACATGCATATGGCACGCTTGAATGCACTAGGTCTTAGTCAGGATGGATGTTGAATCTTTGGGCTTTATGTCTTGTAATCTTTTAGCCATGTTGTCCCTGAGAGATCTCAGCATGCTTTTTGTAACTGCCACCAACAGACATGCAGAAATTGCTTAAGCTTTACATGTCCCTTCTCCCCAAACATAGGCCTTTAAACTAGAACAGCTACACTTCGTTTTTATAATAGAATGTGCCATTCAGTATGTGTAGCTCAAACAAAGTCTCATTTTTGAATTAGGAACAGGTGTGCTTGCTGAATGGTAGCTCCACCAAATGATAACATCTTCCCATAGCCAAGTGTCTAGTTTCTTTTGTACTTTTCTTCTCACAGTGTTTGTACACAGTTTTTAGGGAAAGAAAATTCTGTGGTTCCTCATTTTCTTGGAGGAGATTGTTTGATGGCACATATGGTTGTGCTGTTAAAGACTCTAGGAAGAAGTGTATGCTGAAATGTAGTTCAGTTCCTTGTATGGGACACAGAAGTTATTGCTGATGTACGGGTTACTTAGATACAGGATATTGAGGTATTTATGGTTTGTCAAACGCTAGAGCTGAATAGACACAGTTGTGAGTCACTGCCAGTACCAAAGGAACCTTGGGAGAGCGGAATTCATAATGGAATATCAAAAACTTTGAACTGTAATGATGGGATCTGAACGAGAGCACATTTCTTTCTGAGGAAGAAAATTGTTCAAACCCCACATGTAGTGAACCTTTCTTTTAATGACATGGGGTTTTCAAGGGGCTTTCAAGTTGATGTTAGACCTGGAGATCTGAGGACCTACGACTTGTTCTAGAGAGCATTATTTGATCGATGTGGCAGCTCTCTTACAAATAGGCCTTGGTAGCATCCAATCATTTGTGCCATTTACTGCATACGGTTATTTAGACTTCCAGTGTGCTTTGTTCTTGACAGCAGTCTTGATAGCCCCCTCCTCTTGCTCAAAACAAGGGCATGCTTGTGCCATTGTTTTCAACAGGAGGTTGGTCAGCTCAGTTTTGTGCTATGAGTCAAAGTACCGAACTAACTGATGGCAGCAGAGGCATTGGCTTACCTAACATGTGACTCTGTTGTTGTGCCTTTTGTTGAGACTAAGGGAACTCCCATGATTGGATTGCTGCTCTCCGACTTGAGGCACACCACCTTCATTGTTGATGGTTGGAAAGCTAAAGTATGAACCAATGGGAGTTATGTGCACTAGGAACCTATACTGGAAAGACAATAAACTTGGTGTAAAATATCTAGGGATCTGGTGAACAAGTCACAGGAATGTACACTTGCTCCCAAGAATGGGCTTTGAATCTCAGTACTATAGTCCTAGATTGCTAGGACCTGAGGGTGAAGTCAAATCCAGTGGTTGCTGAACTGTCACCTCAGAGCAAGTCCATGACATTTGAGGAATGCTGGCTGAGACACAGTTCTGTATTAACCTTAATCCTGATCTCAATGATGTTTCAGTAGAAGAGTTTGTTAGAGGCTTTCCTCTCCTAGATTCCTACGCCTAGCAAGTGGGTGGGATATTGATTTAGAAAACTTTGGAAATGTTCTTCATGCATGTTATTATTATGCCAACTTGACATGTGTATGGGCTTTTCCATGCAAATGTAAGGATATACCAAGCATGAAGAACCTTTTGATGTGTAGATGTTAATTAGTTTGATGGTTTGAATGGTAGTACTCTTTAGGTTAAGACGTTAGCATCACTTTCTGCATTTGTTCCTTAAACAAGGTTCTTGGATAGTAAACGGTCCCTACCATTTATTTCCTGCAATCATCTGTGCATTGCTTCTCACATTTCAGAGAACTTTGAATTTTCTCTTTTGCCCATAGCTTCTGGTTGATTAGACCAACAGTTTTACACTCAATAGTATTCGTCTTTAAACCTTAGTTTTGTCATAACATCTAATTTGTAACCTTAGTTGACCATATCAAAAGTGGGTGCGGTGATGGAATTGTGAGAATCTGCTGTAAGAGACTGCACAACACAAGAGAAAAGAAAGAGATTGCAAAGAAAGAAAAGAATACTGCAAAGGGAATTCAGAAGAATGTTTAGAAAATGGAATTTGTACACCAAGACAAGAGGGCCCACAAAATGCTTAGACACTCATCACCTAACTAATCTGTTAACACCCTTTCTCAAATCATGGATGATTTGGTACAATATAATATACAATGATAATGATGCATCATAGTACATGTAACAATGACCATTAGAGTAGAACCGTGGTGTTGAGCTAAAACATGCCTTTCAGCTGATTAGTATTCTTAAACAGCCCCAAAACACACTTAATTAATGAAAAACCTTAAAAAGGGGAGTGGTCTGAGAGAGTTTCAGTGGTCTCCCAAAAACCCTAATTCTTTGGGGCACCCTTCAACATCTATAAATAGGCAAGCTGCCCCCTTTCAGCCTTATCCCCGTTTGTGCAGGTTTCACACCCTTGAGTGCAGGTTTTAGCCATCAGTCTACCTCTACATGGTTGTTCAGCCTTTGAGATTGCTGCCACCTCTCCATCAGCCCTTGCAGTGCCCTGGCGCCTTCCTCTAGGCTGTCACCCACTGTTTGGTGCCTTTCTCCAGGCTGCGTTTGGCATCTTCCTGTTATCCTGCTCTATTTTAGTGTCAGTTTGTCATCTCATGGCTGTGAGCTCCTTTCAGAGTCTGGCAGGAGACAGAGGAGCTATGTCAGTTTAGGTGTTGCTGATTTTTGTTGTGCATTCCCTTCTTGGATGGTAGTCAGCCTTTAGTGGCTGTTTTTTTGTGTTGTTGGCCAGTTTTGGCCAGGTCGGCCGGATTTGGGCCAGTCAGCCAGTTTAGTGGCTGGGGGGCTATTTATAGCAGCCCACTCCCCCCCCCCCCCCCCCA
Organism: Lygodium microphyllum; assembly: GCF_053477565.2. Taxonomy (NCBI): domain Eukaryota; kingdom Viridiplantae; phylum Streptophyta; class Polypodiopsida; order Schizaeales; family Lygodiaceae; genus Lygodium; species Lygodium microphyllum. The sequence goes on along the minus strand of NC_141164.1, from coordinate 119,781,619 downwards.
AAATCAGCCACATATACTGTTTTGCAGATTCAGCACACACTTCCTCCTCTTCCACTCCGGCATTGGTGCTGCCTTTGTTTCCAGCCTGATTTGGTGCCCTCACTGATGCTTCAGGCTGCGTGCAGGGACTGATCAGTCGATTTCAGTGTATTCAGCATTCATTTCAGTCAGTGCAGATTTTCTTCCTTCATTCTCTGCTTTCTCTCTCTCCCTCCTCTGTGTTCATGTTTCTTCTTCCGTTGCGCACTCTCACATGGTATCAGAGCCTAACTGAGAGCACGGAGGATCTTCCTTGACAGAGAGACACCATCCCCTTCTTCTACTGCTGCCGATTTCTCTCCAACAACCAAGGCGGCCCATACTGGCGGCTCCAACCCTTGCGTTTGCTGCAGGCGGCAGTTTCTTAGGCTGCCACGTCATCAACACTCCTCCCCTGTGTGCATTTTCTACAAGGCGGCTATCCCTATAGCTGGGCGACACTCCTCCTGGCTGTGTTTTGCTGTTCTGCAGGTGGTTCCACCTTCTGTCGACCCTCTTCTTGCTGGCGACATCCTCCCAGGCTGCGTTTTGGTGCTCGATGGCTTCTGTCTAGGTGATCTTCATCAGACATCTTTGCACTTTGTAGCTCTAGGTGTTTGTAGGCCTCCACAGCCTGCGCTTTGGTGGTTGGTGACCCTTCTAGTGGTCATCCTTCGGCATCGGCAAAGTTTTCTTTGGTGTGTTTGGTGTTTGCAGATTTGGAAGATGTCTTTCCAGTTTTCAGGCTTTGACGACTCAGAGGATGAGCTTCTTTCTCATCATTCCTCTGAGCAAAGACGGGATTATCAGGAGTTTCGTGATTGACGACGGGAGGAGTCTCCTCACACCCGTCCTTTTGTCCATGCATCTCAGAGGGTTCCATCAACAGTGAAGGTTCCATCGGTGAAGACTGCTTTAGATGTCCGGATGCCTTCCTTGATTCCCTCGATACAAGTGCCCATACTCCCTTCCTTTCCGAAGGAAGACAAGTTGGATGGTTCCAACTACTCCCTATGGTCGTGCAAGGTGGAGTGCATCCTCGATACATTCGACCTATGGGAGCTTGTTTCTTCACACATCGACCGTCCCCCCGTGGATTTGTCAGATGGAGCTTCTATGGACTGTGCAGCCTTGTGGGATAGGCTCAACTCTCGAGCCTGTTCCTTCTGCAGCTACATCACCTTCTGCAGCTTGCATTTGGTCCCAGACCAGCCAGGTGACAGTTCTTGCACACTCCAACTACTTGCATTTGGTGTCTCTTCCTCCAGGCGATAGGTGTTCGTCTGCCCTTGAGTATCTGTACACTCTTACATTCATTGGCAGTATTCATTTACTTTAGAGTTGTGTTCTTCTCTCCCCTCTTCTATTTGTGTTTGAGTTTTGAGTTTTTGCGTTTAGGGTTTGAGTTTTGAGTTTTGCGTCTAGGGTTTGAGTTTTACTTTTTGTGTCTATGTCTGTCTCTTTGTGTTTCTGTCGGGTTCGTATACTCTGTGTTTCCTCAGTGCAAACCCTAGCAGTTTTCTTCACACATGGATACCCAAGTAGTGAGTGATCAAGATGGCTAGAGAAAACTTGGTGCTGAGGTGGATTATACTAGCTCCTTAAAAATAGAGAAAAATCATAGCAGCTCTCTATGTTTGTCAACAATGCATCTCTAGTACCATACATGACCATCATGTCAGCAATGCCTCGGAGCATTTGTGACCATGGATTCCCCACCTTCGACCCAGACGACCAAAGTGTCCCCTCATGTGAGCTTAGACTAGGAGCCAATTCCACTCGCTGTCAAGAAACAAGCCATCATGAACTTAGGTGTCAAACCTAGCTCCATGTTTCAAAACTTGCTAGACCTTGGTTGATGCAGAATGGAAGTTGCTCTTTGGGTTTGTTGCATATGTATACTTGTATAGATGAGGCCCAACTATGTCTACCTTCCCCTTCCCCCCCTCCCCCCCCCCCCCCCCCCAAAAAAAAAAAAAAAACCCATTACTCTCCGTTTGTGGCATTGGAGAGTTGCAAGGGATGACTGCATTACTAGCGCTAGAATGGAGCAAGAGGGGCGGCCATGCTGTTTCTCCTCTTGGCAAAAGATGATCCCTTCCATGCCTTGGCCTTTAACTTGATCCGAGGATCTAAATTGAAGTTGGAGTTGGAGAAGTATGAGAACTCATTGGATGAGTCTTCTTCCGCGATGTTGCTAGCTCCTTGCAATCCTCGTGTAGGTGTCCCTTCTTCCCAATGGTAGCATTGGGCCTTTGTCATCTTTTTCATTTCATCCCTCTCTAAAAGTTGTAATGTCTCATTATGGCCACCATAGCGTGATGGAAGCCTCCCCTATAACCTCAATGATGCCTTGTGCTCAAGTAGAATGGAGGTCATATGTGTAAAGCTTACTAGTGTTGATGATGTCTAGATCTGTAGAGCATTGGTTACTCTAAACTCTAGAGGAAGCTTCTAAAGTCCCCACTAGATGAGCCTCTAGAAGGCAGACCACATGTGCCGAAGTTGATCTCGCACCTTTCACCTTTGTAACACACAGTGGAACTGACAACACTCTAGAATAGAAGGGATGCAAAAAGAGAATATGACCAAAACTTAGCACAAACAACACTTGTGTCATGGGTATGTGGAATTTTATTGCTTTGCTAATGTGACTTGCACATGTGAGACGCGAGTTAATTATCATATGTGCTAATGTGACTTGTCAAGAAAAACAAGTATGCTCTGATATCATGTCAATAAATGACTGAGCAACCAGAGAGAGAAAGGTTTGTAGGGAGAAACACAGTGTATACGGAAAATGACTGAGCAAACATAAATGGATTGTCTCTTGATTGGCAAACGCCAAGGACAGGGGCTGAAAATCTGACACCTGGATAATGGTGATGGATACCAACTGAAGGTGGAGGGCATAAGATGTCAAACGTAAGAAATCCACCATTAGGATGTTGTCACCATGATGAGGGGATGGTGCCCAATTGGAGAGGAAGAAGCCATTGCCACCATGAATGCATGTGAGGGAAGAAAGTGGCTGCCTTTCGAATCTTTGAGGACTCTGTGAAGCTCCCCCTTGAATAGGGTGCATCAAAGTGCTGAATGAAAGTTTAAGCTTTCAGCCTATCTTGTACACCATTGAAGGACTCAAACTTGACTGCTTTTCCACCCTCATCATAGTCTTTTGTTGGCCCTTTGGGTGTTAAGTTGTCATACACTAGCTATTGCAAAAAGGGTGCATTTGCTGAATTTACATTAGAACCAACGCCAAATGGAGCATTTGCATGACCAACATTGTGCCCCAGGCATCAAACTAACAGTGCCATACGTAGAGTTTTGCATATTTTCAGTCATATCTGAATACATTGGGCCTTGCACACCATGCATTGGTTTCTACATACCATAGGAATTTGTGCCATACATTCCCATATGCGGTCCTTGTCCAATCATATCATGAAAAATCGTGCTTCCATCAAAATATCCTAGCTGCCCCATCATATCATGCATGCTTGGCTGCCCAAAATCCATTGGATTGGCACTTCCGTGGATGACCTTGCATTTGCATTCCTTGCCTTGTAGGTACCAACTGTTTCATTTCATCAGTATCTTTGGGAGCTTCAAATGAAGGATGTGGTAATATCTTTCGTGCATCTTGCTGTCTTGAAGGTGTAAAAGACGTCTTCTTCTTCTTGCCTTTGTTGTCCTGCTTTTGAGCATTCAAAAATCTGGTAAATTGAGGATCCTTTGCCAATTCAGCAAAGAGATTTGTTGCTGTCCTCATTCGATTCTTGAACTAGTTATCAAATTCCTCTTCATTTTATTGGTCATGAGCCTCCTTATGCCCTGAAGGACATGCGTCTTGTCCAACAGCAACATTTTCAGCTTGCTATCCATGGTCTGAGCCTTATCCAAGGTCAGGCTTTGCATTTCCTTCATTCCCATGTGAATGCTCATATTGAGAGGCATCATCATTGCTTGAGTCCATCTCACTGTATGAAGACAAATTGCTGTAATTTCTTAGCTGAGAGTAAAAATCAGCACTAGCACAAAGCTTTGGCTTGCGATCGGGTGTCTCTAGCCCACTAAATCAAGGGATTGAGTAGTAATCCTGTCGATGGAATCATGAAACCAACCTTTCTCCTCGGATAGGGTGGTAAATAACCTGATTGAGCACTATTTACAACAATTAACAAATTTACAAAACTAGTAATCGCGGCGATGAAACCAGAAAGCTAGCCTTCCTCCTCGGATAGGGTGGTAAATAACCTGATTAAGCACTATTTACAGCAATTAGCAAATTCACAAAACTGAAATGCACACTTTACCATGTAATCTTGGACATTGGACACCCTATTGGCTCCAAAACTGGCGTCCCTTTCTGTATTCCAACTTCCCTTGCTGTTCAAAATGACCAGTAAGTCTTCAATCTAATTTGCCCCTTGATTCGGGCTATCAATTGGGCTTCATGTGCTTTGATGGAGATAGAAAATGCCCCAAATTCATTGATTTTTTGGTCCCTCCACTTGAATTTGATTGAAAACAGCTTCAGTCCTATTGAATCCAAGTCTTGGAGCTTTCAATTTTTGGCATGCTTCTCAAGGCTGTTGCTAAACCTTAATTTCGGTTGTAGATTAGGGTTTACAGCAAAGAAATCTGAAATTTCTTAGCCTCTGGTGATCTCAATGCTATAATCTTCAGAGCAAGGCTGGGAGATGAAAGAGAATGTTAAGGAGAGAGAAAATTCAGACTTTCTTCGCAAAGAACTGAAAAAAATTAGTCATTTACTTTTGTCGCCCTATCTCAACACCTTGTGGATGCAAAGAATTAAAGAAAATTAGTTATTTATTGCTGCTATCCTATCTCAACAGCCTGTAGATGCTGTCATGTGTTGTTGATTGGTCTTCTCCTACCCTTGGCTGCCTCAGAAGTTCCTCCAATGGTTGCAATTCGAACTAGTAGCATCTCCTCTCTCTCTCTTGCAGACTGAATGCACTAAAAATGCCTCTCTTTAGTCTCTAAAGACGTTTTTCAGTCTTGCATGGGCATTTTTGACAAGTGGTAGCCTTTCCAAATGGTTTTTTGAGCATTATTTATAATTAAATATTAATGTTTAATATTTAAATAGTAAAAATTAATCTAATAATTATTTCGGTGCCCTTAAAAATAATCTGACTGGCCCATAATTAAATTGGCTAGGTAACTTTCATTCCCAGGTGTCTTTGTGCTATCTTTGACCATCAGATTAGTGTTAGGTACCATCAAATGCCACTTCTCTAGTATCATCAACCGACACTTTTGGCCAAATGAATGACTTAGGCTAACAACTCACGCTAGATACTACCAAGTACCTATGTGGTATAACTTATAGCAACTTTTACCTTTGACATCTCGTGATTTTCTCAGGTCCCAGGCTCGTAATTTTACTCTAACCCCAATTACACCTCACATGTGTTAGCAGAGTATTTGTCAGCTCATGTGTGAGTCTGAGCTTGATCTGGGCTGGGCATTTTTATTAGGTATTTTAGGTATTTTTCTGGTGTGGCATTTTATGCCATTGGGGCATTTTATGCACCAGTCGGCCAGCTTTAATGCTGTCCGACCAGCATTATTGCTCCCCACTTTTTCAGCCTATTTATACTCAGTGGCTCCTCCTCAGTCAGTCACTTTATCTTCACCATCTGCAGACTCTGTAGAGAGAGGAGCCAGTGCCAGTGCCCACATAGCCAGTGACTCACTGTTGTATGCGACTGTCTCGTGTTCAGATATATGGATTCCATTTCCCGTGCATACATCTGAGTTCTCATCTGTATCGTGTTCTTTCTTTTCTTTTTGTCTTGTGTTTCAGCAGTTTATTTCAGCACATGTTTATGCTTTCACCGCTGCTCCACTTCTGACAACATGTGCAACATTTACTTAACCATGTGATTAAGAATTTATCCACATGTTAAGTGAGGTTTCAAAAATACATGTCCTCATGACAAGGGCCGCAGCAGTTATATGCTTACAGCGATTCCAATTGGGCTAGAGATTTTCTTGTCACTCTACAAGTGAAAATTGCTTCTTTCTTGGCTCTTCTTGTGTTTCTTGGCTTAGCAAGAAACAATCCATTACTGCCACATCGTCTTATGAAGCTGAATACAATGTAGCTTTTGATACTACAGTTGAATGTGTATGGCTGAGATATTTGTTAGCTGATTTTGATGTATTTATCACAGAGCCTAATCCTTTGTTTACTAGTAGATAGAGTACCATTGCAGCGGCACGAAAGCGAATGTTTCATGCATGTACGAAACACATAGAGATACATTATCGCTTTATCAGAGAGGCTACATTCAAGGGATATCTGTCTTGTCTATTGCCCTATTAATAATAATGTGGTATACATCTTTACCAAAGCTCTTACTCGGACAAATGTGAAGCATTTTGCAATGCTTTAAATTTGATCTCCTTTGCTGGATGATCCTTGCATGTTGATCACTTTTCACTTTAGGGGGTTTTGTTGGGTTTTACTCATGTCTATGCTCACATAGAAGTGTCAGTGATTTGCAGTAGGATATAGGGGTACTTTTTACTTTGTGTAAGAGGTTTTTTCCCCCAGTTATATTACTCCTTGTACATTTATGTTACACAGTTCAGTCACTTATCACATATTACACACTTTCGTGTGTGAACGGACCTTAGGGCACTTACACAACCCTAAAGTCTAAGGGTTGTACTTTTGTACTTTATGTTATACACTTTGAACCTAATGAAGTCTCGAGCTGTTCTACACTTTTACTCCCTCTACTATCTATACTCTGTATGTTGAGTTGATAGATGCTGTCTTTGATTTAACATGTACTATTCCCTTTGTTGTTGCAAATGGTGAACTTAAAAATCTTTCAGATGTGTTATATGTTTTAGAGATTAAGAGAAATGTACTATTAGTTGCTTCTATAATTGATCTTGGCCATGAGGTGAAGTTTACTAAGACAAGTATAGAAATTATTGACAGTGTTGGCAAAGTTGTCGATAAAGGAGAAAGAAGGAACTTGTATGAGCTAAGTGCTCTTACTTCCACTGTTGGTTTAGGCACAAGTAAACTTTGGCACGAAAGATTTGGTCACATTGGTTTTGCAGTATCAAAGGAGATGCATAAGCAAGATATGGTTGCTCACCTATTTGGAGTAACTAAAATGAAGGAACCATGTGAAGCTTGTATGATGGGCAAGCAACAGAGAAAGGCATTTTTAGAAGAAAGTAAGAATAGAGCGAAGGCTTCTCTAGAGTTGGTGCATGCTAACTTGTGCAGCAAATTGCCTACACAAGCATGGGGAAGATCTTTTTATTTTATGTTGATTGTCGACAACCAGAGTAGGAAGATGTGGATGTACTTCCTTCATAATAAGGCTCAAGCTTTTGGTAAGTTTAAAGAATGGCTAAAACTTGTTGAGAATGAAATGAGGCAAAGTGTGAAGAAGTTTAGAACAGACGGTGGTGATGAGTTCTGTCCAAAGTAGATGCTCTGATGGAAGCATGGAAAATTGCTGTAATAGACTATTGAACACGAGACAGAGGAAAGATAAACATTGTAAAAGAAAAGAACATTGTATAAAGAACTCAGAAGCAAAGAGATGCTTGGAAAATGGAATCCATATACCAAGATATGAGACAGTATAGAATCAATGTGAGTGACCGGTTGTGAATGCACTAGCACTTGCTCCTCTCCCTCCACCATAATTTGTTAAATAATGAATGACAAATGATGCATAATGATTGTGGAGGAGAAGCTTGAATAAATAGGCAAAAATAATGCCATAAATGATATCAAGTCGGCCAGCAACAAATGCTAATATAGCCATCATAAAATGCCTAAATAATCTAGAAAAGATCTGAGTGTGCTAGCCCACTGGATCATATGTACAAACTCAGCCATGAACCGACATATCTGCTAATAAGTTTAACTTGAAGGAGTTTAAAGACTTTTGCAAGAGTGAAGAGATTAAGCATCAATTGACAATGCCTCATGCACCTCAACAAAATGGTGTTATTGAATGTAGAAATTACACTATTGTAGAAATGGTAAGGTGTATGCTTAAGGGCAAGGGATTGCCTAACCGGTTTTGGACAGAAGCTGTTAATATTGCACACTACATTCTCAATGGGAGTTACACTAAGGCTCTTAAGGGCAAAACTCCTCATGAGGTTTATTTTGGTAAGAAAGCATCTGTCTCACATTTTAGAAATTTTGAATGTGAATGTTATGCACATTTTCCAAAGGATAAGAGAAACAAGTTACATCCAAAAAGCACAAAATGTATCTTCTTCGGTTATAGTGATGAGCAAAAGGCTTACAAATTGTATGACCAAGAGGAGGCAAAGAAGATCATAGTGAGCGGTGATGTGGTGTTCAAGGAGCAGCCACGTATATTGGAGGAGGAGAATATAAGTTTTCACTTTATCATCCAGTGAAGTAGTCCACTATGAATCTATCCCAAGAGCTGTCCTTACCTTCAAGGAGGAGGAAGCATAATCTTCAGATGATAAATAAAAAGTTCACCAACATGCAATTATGCTATCGGAAAAGCCTTCGTTGGAATGGGTGAAGCAGCTCTATGAATGCAGTAATCCTATGCCTACCATAGTTGAGGAAAAGAAAGATGGACCAAGGAGGTCTCTCAGAATAGAGAAGCAAAGAAAGGCTTATGCTCACATATTCAATATGGCCTTGATGGCTGAGATTATGAGAGAAGTAAAGGAGCTAGCAAACTTGGAAGAAGCACTTGTTGATCCAACATGGAGAGTAGCTATGCAAGCTGAGTATGATAGCATAATGAAGAATGATACTTGGGAGCCAGTGGATTGGTCAGAAAGGAGGAAGATTATTGACACCAAGTGGGTCTGGAAGGTCAAGTACAAGGCTGATGGCAACTTAGAAAAGTACAAAGCCAAATTAGTTGCACATGGATTTTCACAGGTTGAAGGATTTGATTTTCAAGAATCATTTGCTCCAACTGTTAAAATGACCACTATTCGCACAATACTTGTAGTGGCCACTCATAAAAAGTAGCTAATTTACCAAATGGATGTTAAGTTAGCATTCTTGAATGGAGACCTCAAGGAGGAGGTGTATGTGGCTCAATCACTAGGATTTTAGACCCCCCATTTTGAGAGTAAAGTTGTTAAGTTGAAAAAGGCATTGTATGGGGCTGAAATAAGCCCCTAGAGCATGGTACTAGCGGATAGATAAAATCTTTTTAGACTTGAATTTCAAGAGGTGTGCCTTAGATGCTAACTTGTATGTTTACAAGGATGGTGAAAAGTCTGTAGTAATTGTTCTATTTATGGACGACCTTCTTATTATAGGTAACTATAAAGATATGATCCATCAGACTCAAAAGGCTTTGAGCTCTAAGTTTGAAATGATAGACTTGGGGTTGTTGCAATTTTGTTTGGGGATTGAAGTTTGGAAAAATCTTCATCTCTCAAAATAAGTATGTATGGGTGATCTTAAAAGCATTTGGCGTGACCAAGTGCAAGGAGATAGCTATACCTAGGGAAGTCAATGTGAAGTTATCCATTGAGAATATATTAGCACTCGCAGACATTGGGAGGTATGGGAGGTTGGTTGGCAACCTCATGTACCCGTGTAATACTAGGTTAGATATTAGTTTTATTGTTGGTGTTTTAAGTAGATTCTCAAACAAACCATGAGAAAGACATTGGAAAGCTAGGATGAGGGTGTTCAGATACTTAAAGGTAACTCTTGACTATGGTATCACATATAGTTCTGGAAGTGCTCTTATAGAGAACTGTGACTCAGATTGGACAGGTGATAGTGATTACATGAAATCAATTTCTAGATATTGTTTCTCTTTACGTTCAAGAATATTCTCTTAGATCAGTAAGAAGCAACCTATTGTGGCATTGTCTTCTATTGAAGTAGAGTACAAGGCAGTTTGTTTTGCTGCATGTAAAGTAGTATGGTTAAGGAGGATCCTATGGCATATGGGAGTACAGGATGAAGATCGAGTAGTAGTAAGATGTGACAATTAGAGTTGCATTGTCATTGCTAAAAATCCAATTTTTCATGTATGCATCAAACTCATTGAAATTTAGTATCGCTATGTGCGTGACTTCATCAAGGATGGGATAGTAGAGCTAGTCTACTGTTCGATGGAGGAGATATTTTCGCCAAATCTCTTATGAAGGATCTTCTTTGAATTCATCTTTAGAGACTCAACGTTGGGCTGAGGATGTAGTTCACTTGTGTGTGGACATCGAGGGTGGGTGTTAGATATGCTTGATGCCCCACCCTCGTAAGGTGTCACCAATGATCCATGGTGCTCTAAGTTGTAAGACCCTCATTGGTTGGGTCCTGACTTGTATGTTAGGTGAGGTTCAGGTGACCGGATGGCAAAATGATGATCTTTGTGGATCTAGCCTTTGGGCTATATAGAATAGTTATGTTGGTAGCAACTCAAGGCACATTGCATCCAGTTGTGGGATGTGGGAGTTATCACAGACCTCTATTTTGGGTATGGGGTATGTGAAAACAAGGGTCTAAGGACAACTGTCCCGGTAGTACTTAGTGTTAGCTTTTGGACTAGACCAGTCTATTAGCGGCTAAGGTCAGTGGTGACATCAGAGACTAGGCATTAATTAATTAATTAATTCTAGTCTAAGAGCTAATAACTGTTGATGGATACTTGGAAGACAAGTTGGCCTAGCTAATTTAATTATTGGCTTGTGAAATTAAATTTCTAAGCATTAGAACATTTATTAAATTAATTTTTTGAAATAATAGTTTAAAAGTTTAGTTTAATAGGTTGAATAATGTTGGAAAATGGAACTAGAAGGCTGTCACTTAGCAAAACTTACCCATGCAAGTGGAAAATACATTTTTGGGGGCTGGTGGAAGTGGATTAGTCATTTGTAAGAGAGGAGGCAACTGTTAGAGAGGGAGGAGAAGTTGTTGAATTATTCTATAACATTGGAGACCTGGCTGGAAGCTGAAAGCAGCTGTTTGAAGGCTGTCACTTAGCAAAACTTACCCATGCAAGTGGAAAATACATTTTTGGGGGCTGGTGGAAGTGGATTAGTCATTTGTAAGAGAGGAGGCAACTGTTAGAGAGGGAGGAGAAGTTGTTGAATTATTCTATAACATTGGAGACCTGGCTGGAAGCTGAAAGCAGCTGTTTGAAGGCCTACAGCAATAGATGATAGCCCTAGAAGGGCCAAAACAGGCAAGTGATACTAGTTAGAGGTTGGCAACAACAATTTTTTGGCTCCCAAACTGAAGGTGTTTGCAGGTCAGACTGTCCTAATTAGGGCAGTAGCAAGTTGGAGGTGGTTTTTGCGAAGAAAATCAGAAGTTTCTCTCTCTATAGCATTCTCTCTCATTCTCTAGCCATTTCTTAGCTTCCCTCAGTATTTTCCGACATTAGAGAAAGAGATTTCAGTCAATCTTTGCTGTAAATCTTAATTTATAGTAGAAATTAGGGTTTGTAGACATCTCGCAATGCATGCTCAGAATTGAGGGTCTAGGACTTGAATTCCAATAGCTGAAATTATAGAATTTTAAGGAGATTCAAGACCAGCCAACCCAATCCTCGGGCGAACCATGGGGCCAATTGGTTTGAAGGCTTTGTTGGTCATTTATGACATTAAGAGGCACTTGGATAAGTGGATGAGATCAGTGCATCTTAGTTGTACTCCATCCATTTGCAATTGAAGATAAAGAAATACCACAAGGGGCCTTAATTTTGGGGCTAGCAAGTTATCCATTGTCCAAGATTAAAGAGGTAAAGTCTGCATTTTGATTTTTGTGAATTAATTCTTTGCTATAATTATTGTTAAATTAAGTTATTACCACCCTATCTAAGAAGGCAGGCTGGTTTCAAGTCAAGGGTTCACAGAATATAGACGACTGCTGCATAGAAAACGATGACTGTTGAAAGAAGAGAGTACACATAGGATACCAAAACATAGCCAAAACAGCAGGAAACACAGTGAGCAATGCAAGGAGCAGTCATAGAGCCAGACAGAACTGTTGCCCTGCCTGTAAAAGGGCAGAAAACACAGTGTCGAGTCAAAATTAGGAAAATGCAGAGTGCTGAACCCAAAACACAGGCTGGAAAGTGTTCAGAAGAGGCCACTTCAGCATCAGAGTGATTGCCCAGGCTGGAAATCAATCACACAGCAGGTAGGGAGCAGCAGTCAAAAGTGAGGGCAGATCTGCAACAACAGACAACACCACCACAGGATCCAACATGGACATCTGTTACCATCCTAGAATTCGGTGCATTACTGCAAGTGCGATAATCTGCTGTATGAGACTGTGAGACTGTGTAACACGAGAAAAGGAAGAGACCGCAAAGAAAGAAAAGAACACTGCAAGGAGAATTGAGAAGAATGCTCAGGAAATGGAATCCATATACTAAGGCAAGAGACAATCTGAGATCGCATAGTCAGTCACGGGCTGTGGGCACCAGCTACCTCTGCAGAAGATCCTGCAAGTATGGTGAATGCTGAGATGACAGGAAGAGGGAGTAGTCAGCCTATAAGGAGGCTCTATATCAGTGAAAGTTGGCCAGAAATAAAGGCCCCCAATAGATCAGGTTGGCCAGAAAAAATGCTGGTTGGCCATATAAAACTGGTGCCAAAAAAAATACACCTGACAAAATAATTAAATATCCAGCCCACATAATGCTCAGACTCACTCATGACCTGACTAATCTGATAACAGACACAAGAAGTTTATACTCGCACTGTGCTATTTTGTGTGCATATAGACTGTGGAAACATAAATTATGTAGCACATGTTGATTGTTGACCTTACAAACCTGTGGTAATCAAACTGCTTCATCTGTGCAATTAAAACATATTCATTCGTTCTGATGATTTTCTTACATTCAGATCCTTCTTTGTGTGTGCACATTCAATTTATATTGTGTTTTAGCAAAATCTTCCTGTTGTCTTACTGTGCTGACAATTCTCTAATTCTGTTGACATCTATAACAAATTGCAGTTGGTCTATGATCCTGCTTTGCTGGAGCAAGGCAAGTGTGACATACTTCCTGTAAGTCTCTTCAGTGGGCTGACTGTAAACTGCTTGGCCTGGATATATTGAACCTCGCTAACAAAAAGTTGTTCGTGGTACTCGTAGGAAAAGTTTTCACCTGAGGAGGCTCCTAGCGAAGAATCAGTCAGCAAAGCTGATGCATCTCTCAAGAGGAAGTCGTGTGCTATCAAAATACCCTCAGGTGGCATGATTGAGTATGACATATTGTATGAGATGAAATACAGGACTAATGGAGGGTGGATGTATGACATTGCAGTAACCAAAGACGATGAGCTAACCAGGTAAGCACATCTAATTTAGGGGAACTTGAAGCTAGATGATTCTGTGAAGGGAGGGTGTCACACAGCTGCATGCATCATTGTATGCGTGCATGTTGTGTCTTGCATGCTTATTGCATCTATTTCAGCTTTACAAGATGCTGGAGGAAGATGAAATGTTGTTGACGTTGATGATGGATTGGTGTTGACATGTTACTGGATACACATGCATCATTGACCCCCTCTCTCTTGTGCAGGCACCGTGTCATAGTAGGGAAGTTTTTCCCTGATGCTGTAGAGATACCTGAAGATGACTTCTTGGAAATTACCATGGGATTCTTACTGGTATGTGCTAAACGTGTGGTCTCTCAAACTAGGAGTTATCTACCGATGTATGAGTGCATGCAACCCCAGCATACATGCCAATATCCAGCTAGATAGATGTTCTCAAGAAACAAATATGTGCTAAACGTGTGGTCTCTCAAACTAGGAGTTATCTACCGATGTATGAGTGCATGCAACCCCAGCATACATGCCAATATCCAGCTAGATAGATGTTCTCAAGAAACAAAGGGAAAAGACTGCCCTTGCAACTGAACGAAGCAAATTGGGACGTCTAATTTCGTTCTTCCCACCGAGACCTTAAAGTTTTGCATTTAGATTGGTTTAACTATGTTATTGTTGGATGGATGTCCATATCCTTTTTCTTTTCTTTTTTTATTTTTTTCAAAAGGCAGGATATGCACACTACATGTCCCTTTGATCCTAAGTCATTGAGTTAATAGCTATCATTAGTCTTTCATAAACATTTACATGGTTTTATTCGATTGGTCTAGAGATATATCCTGACATTTATATTAACAATTTTGGGATCTCCCGCGATTTTGCTTGACATTTTCGGCTATTCACTTCAATATACTTTCTTTTTTTGGGGTTATTTAGCTTTGTACGAAAATAAACTGTCATGACTGGATGCGCTTATATTTTATTTGCGCAGCACAAGAAGATCCCGCGGCACACCGAGGGGTTGCTAGACACGGTAACGTTTCCCATCAACTACTTTGCGATCACGGAGGTGTGCCAGTTCTTCAAGGACTTCGACAGCTGGTTCCCATCCAAGCTCCCTGATGACTTCTGGAGGTTCCAACGAACAGAACTCTACGGAGCCGCCATTGACCCACCTCCCCCAGTTGGCCCCGATGATGACATTGTCCCCCTTTCGGTGAGTAGGAGGCAGCAGGCATCATCATCCACCTGATGTACCCACATAATTGATCGAGGCTTCTCTGTCTCTGTGTCTCTCTCTCTAGCCACAGCGTTGGTACTGGCAAATTTTGCTGGACTTTAATTTGTAATTTGGTTCTTGCGAGAAGATCTTGGCTGGTGTATCCATTCTACCTGCGAGCATCGAGCTTCAGAATCTATAATATCGAGACAGAGAGAGCCGGGGGGCGGGGGCTGTGGGGAAGAGCGGTTTTTTTTCAGGAACATGAATTCCAAAATGTAGAGAGAGAGAGAGAGAGAGAGAGAGAGGGAGAGAGAGAGGGTAATTACGAAAAAAAAAAAGAGAGAGAGGGTAAGGGGGAACAGCGGTTTTTTTTTAGGAACATGAATTCCAAAATGTAGAGAGAGAGAGAGAGAGAGAGAGAGAGAGAGAGAGAGAGAGAGAGAGAGGGTAAGGGGGCCAATGGTGTCACTAAAAATCGTGAGTCGTTTAAACATGGTAGGAACATGAATCCAAAATGGAGAGAGAGAGAGGGTAAGGGGGCCAATGGTGTCACTAAAAATCGTGAGTCGTTTAAACATGGTAGGAACATGAATCCAAAATGGAGAGAGAGAGAGAGAGAGAGAGAGAGAGAGAGAGAGAGGGAGGGTGGCAAATGGTGTCACCAGAAATTGTGGTCCTTGGAGCTCTTACCACAAAGCATCCTTGAAATTTTGACATGCTGTCGACCTCTACATATATAGTGGCATTAAGTAGCAAAAATTTCATCATGCATCAGTGCATCCTCAAACATAAGATAGAACCCATAGTGAAATGCACTCATACTTGAGAGGGTCATTAGATTGTCTTCAAACCCACATCACTTGTAGTAGCGCTTCACATGAAAAGCAAAAATGCAAGGAACTTTAAAGTGCGAACATTTTGGCTTGTGTTAAAAAGGGGGGAGGGGGGTTCTCTATCTATCTTTGAACCCTTTTAGGACAAAATTTGCCAATAAGCATTGGTACACATGACAATGAACCCTTTTAGGACAAAATTTGCCAATAAGCATTGGTACACATGACAATGAAAATGAGAAAATGTGATTCAAATATCATGTCCTTGAGTTGAGTGATATTGTGCTTTGGAAGGCAATCATATATGCGAGTCATACGCAACATGTGCAAAGAGACAAAGACGTGCACGTGTGTGTGTGTGTGTGCACATGTATATATTTGTACATGTATAATTGTAGGGGGGTGTATAAGAGAGAGAGAGAGAGAGAGAGAGAGAGAGAGAGAGAGAGAGAGAGTGTGTGTGTGTGTGAACCTTCAAAGATGCTTAGGGCCAAATAAATAACTCAAATTTTTAGTTATAATTAACTTTGGGGTGCTATTGGTGTGAATGAGAACTAGTGAAAGCTGTTAAGAGTTACATTATAGATCAAGGATCCTAAAGTGGCCTGATGCTCTGCCTTTATGAACTCTTATATGATGGCTTTGCCTCTTGAATTACAAATTCACCTTCATTCCTAATCGCCCTTATCTAAGCCAACTCATGTCATCATGCTTGTGTTGATGTGAGCTCATTTGTAATCTACATTTTTGTTCCTTAGAATATTTTGATTGTTTTAGTGCTTAGCTTTATTGCATGGCTCCAAATTCTAAAGTTTGTTGATTATTCCCTAGCTTCATGATGCACTATGATGTTGCTTAATAGGACCTTCACTTTTCAAAATTGACATTAGCTTGGTCTATATCTTGTACGACTCTTTGTATCTTGGTAGTGTCTATCATCTTGTTTTGCTTGCGTTTCTTGCTACCACTTTGGAAGACTATCATAGATGTGCATAGGATTCAATCTTACTTTGCAATGTAGCTCCATAGAGGTGGGTACATTTTTGCTATGCTATTACAAATCTATATGGTTTTACACAACTATTTTTCGCATCAAGTATATGCCCACTAGATGAAGTTTTAGTGATACACTAAATGAAGAATCTCTTATATTTGTCATAGCTTGTAGAGAGGGATATAAATGAGAATGTGTAGAATGTGTCATGTATAAAGTTGTTTTCTTGGTGTCAAACTTTTCATAGGAAGATTCTTGAGATTAATAAAGGAAACATCAATGTGAGATGGGATTTATAAACAATGGTTTCTACCATAAGTACTAACTTATGATTATTGTAAAAAATAATCATTAGGGGAGTTTTGAGGTCTCAAAAATGCTCTGTAAGCGATCTTAGAGAGGAAAAATATTTTACGAAATAAAATTATTTTTAAACTTTTTAAAAACTTTTATATCTTAGTAAGTAAATATATAAAAATTGTTAATAAGTCATTGTCGTGATATTTTCGTGGTCACATTAAACCTAGAAATCTAGGTCGCAATAAAGGTAACAAAGATTGTCATAATGAATATCTTACTCATCCTCATTAAAGTGAAAACTAATATTCAATTTGAATTTTATTCGACATTTGATTATTATTTTTCATTCTCACTGTCTTCTTTCTTTCCCATCCTTACTAGTTTTTTCTTCATTTTTTTTCTTGTTTTTAATTCGTATACTTTTTCAATCCAATCTTCTAATTACATCCTTAGCTATGAATCAATCATCCAATAATCTCTGTAGTTGTAGTAAAAGATATCTCTATTATCTTTATATTGAGTTGGATAATGAGTATGAACCAATAAGGAAGAGAACAAAACCCATTACTATTACAGAGTCTACGAAATATATACTCAGGTTTGAAGGAAAGAACAATCTTGATCTTTGGTTAGATGACAGGCTATATCCCAAAGATCTTAGTAAAAATAACACTTCGCCTTTCTATAATAACACTTTATTGTTGAGATTTATTGGTGATTGTTATAATTGGTTCTTAGGCTATACACTTAACTTAGCTGTAGAAAACGATGTTCTCAAATTGAAAAACCATCTTTTATCAAAATATAGCGAGTTATTGCAGAAGCTAGAGGGCTATCAATAGAGGAATCATTTGAAAAATGTATCAAATCTTATCAATGAAAGAAAACTATTTTAGGACTTTGAAATCGACAAAGGCTCTTGAAAATATTGAGAGTCTCAAACGAGGAGGTGGTAGTTGTAGTAAAAGAATCCAAGTAGCAAGGTATTTATTTTAACTTTAAAAATATAAAATATGACTTTGTTAGTAATTAATTGTATTGATTTGTGAAGTTGATTTTGTTTAGGTCTTTTTTTCAATTGAATTCAAGTGAAAGAGATTCTTTGAAAGCATCTCAGTTTTATTATCATCTTATTTTTTTAGTAGTTTCAAAAGATATTTTTGAAAAGAAAAAATTTAAAAGGTAAAGAAATAATGCTTAGAGTCATTTATAAAGGATCATTCTTTGGATATTGAGTTAGTGTAGAAGACATTAGATAATATTGGTATTAGTTGAGATGCTTATATATAGCTTTCTCAGCTTTTACAGTTAAATATGAAGTAAGGATAAGTACGTAATTACATATTTTCAAGGCCATCTGTGATTAGAACTATTAGACAGAGAGTGAATAACAAAGTAATGGAGATTTTGGGTGAGCCTTTTTATATCAAGGCTAACTTCAAGGGTAATAAAAAGAAAGTTGTATTCAATGAGTTTAACAATATTTTCCTTGACTTGCCTACCCTACAATGCTTAATGATTAGATTCTATGACTGGTCACTAGAAGAGACACAAGGAGTGACTAGATTTGTGGTTTAACTTGATGAACGTGAGATTTTAAAATGTACAAAATTAGAGAGGGTATCTATTAACTTGATGAATAAAGCTCTTTTATCAGATCATTACAATCACTTAATGTCATTTAGTGTTTAATTGAAACACACCATCTAATAGCTAGGAGCATTTGAAGTAGATGCAGAGAATTTTGATATATTGTATTGGGTTTTTTTATCAAACACCAATACTTGATGTTATTAAGAGACAACAAGCAATAGAAGAGCTATTTGTTGAAGATTTTGTGAACTATAAGATTGAGTGACACATAGGTGGTGACTTAAAGACACTTAAATGTATGTACAATATATCAAAAGGAGCCAACTCTAGATCTCCTTGCCTATATTATATGTCCTAGCTATAGAGTTGAACTCAAGCAATTGGAATAAAGCTCTCTCTAGGCACAACAACGATCGATAATTTAAGTCAATTCTAAATATTCATTTAGTAAATGTCCATGTCTGTACACTTCATGTGCTTTGTAGAATAATTGAAAAGCTTGTTCATCTTTATAAGATTTGTATGGAAGCTGAAGCCATTATCACCTAGAATAGATTCTATAACAAAGATTGAAAAAGTCTTATTTGCAATTGGTTTGTATGGTGATAATGTTGTTATTGAACGAGATCTTCAAAAGTCTAAGGATAGTAATTATGTTTCCAAAAAGCATCTATTAGTGGAGTGAAGGCTAGAAGGTTCCTAGACTTTCATGGGAGACTTGGTAAGATAAACTCTAGGAATGGTGGCTCAACTATTAGATACAATCAATGGAAGTGCCTATATAATGCAATTAAGGATCACGTTAATAATGGACAAGCTCGGAATAGAAAAGCCAATGTTTGGGAAACACTAGACAAAGTATTCTTTTATTGTGATAAAACAGAGTGGAATGATGATGATCTCAAAGACTTCAAAAACCAATTGAACCTTTTTAAAAAGACAATGACAGAAGCTTAGGGTAATCAACATTTTACTCACTATATGGTACGAAGTTTGCATATGTATGTCTTTTTATTGTCTGACTTATGTAGCATTTTTTAATCGATTTTTTTATTTCTTAACTATGCAGCATATTTTATACAACCATGCTCCATATTTTATTAAGAAAAATGGATATTTATCTATTTGGTCAACCCAAGGTATGGAAAAACCACATTATGAAGCGAGAACAAAATACTTTAGATACACAAGACATGGATGTGGAAGATACAAAGCAAACAATTTACTAGAGGTTTTTAAATGGTTCTATAGACAAATTTGGCACAAATTCAAGCTTAAAGACACAAATGCATCATGTAATACATAATCTTTGGTAAGGAATATATCCACTGTTACCCAAAGAAGAAAAGAGGGATATTTAAACTCTTGTGCAAAGCAAAGATATTTAGAATGATTACAAACTAGACAAAGAGATGGAAAAAGATAGGTTTCAAGAAATCCTTAATATATTTTAGTTTGACTTTGTTGTACAGAAGAGTCTTTAGTTTCAAGAAATTCACTAGGTCCTCTAAAGGAATCTTTTGTTTCATTCCACTCAACGAGACATTTATATTTCAAGAACTATTGTTTCCTATAGCGTGGAAAGAGCTTCAAATTCTTGGCATCTTCTACATGCGAGAGCAAATAAGAGGCAATAACTCCAAAGTATCCTACCTTAGATTCATTGTATCCAGGCATGAAGCCAAAAAATCTTACAGCTTCTTTATTCTTCACCAAAATTATCTTGTCTGAACCTCTATTGAAAGCTTGTGATCCAATCACCTTGAAGATAGCTTTCGAAGTCATTATGGTAAGCTTGGAGAGCTTGATAACCTGCTATGATAAATTGCAACTGTTTGATTATTTAAGCTTTCAATATAATGACCAAGGCCTTAACTTTTGTTAAGCTTCAATGGCCTTGAGCCCTTGGCTCTTCCAAGAAAGTTGTATGCATCTTCAATTTCTATCTGCACAATAAACCACAATAGTATAAGATGTCAGTAGATAAATATCCAATAATATTTGTCTATAATGCATAACATACTCTAATATAAATCACAATGGATATCTTAGAATTATATTTAATACCTTAGGGTTTTCATCTTCTTCAAGAAGACTATCATCATATAGATTTATTAAACTTTTTGATTTATTCTCTAATGGAGACTTCAGTTTCTCTTCATACCCCATGTTATCAATACCAAGTCTTTGCTGAATTTGTAAGTGCTCTTCCTCTGTAGGTATGCCCTCCCTTTTCATATTCCACGATCTAATTAATACAAGAATGCAAGGCTACAGAGTTGTCTTGAAAATTCTCTCCCTCAACATCAAGAGTTGCTAGCAATTTCTCTTCATAATCTATAAAATTATCATCATTTTGATTCCATGCTCCAAGAATTGCCAAGCAACAATCTTTTCTAAGATAAAAAAGGTGTTGAATATCATTTAGCAATACATATCTCTTTTTGTTGATGAGAACTGGAAAATGTTGGGACACATTCAAGAGGACTTGTTTCAATCTCTGCACTAAACTCTCTCTTCTTTTCTTCCACTTTTGTAATGTTTTCACTTTTAAATAAAGTAACATTAAATCCCCGCACTAACTGGTTCTCAATATCCTCTTGAAACATTTTCCCCTTCTCTTCAACTTCTTTGTCTTTGGCATGCAATATCCTCCATCTTATTCTCTTGTATTGTATCTGAAGAACAACTATCCACATATTGAAGATATACAAGAAATTCAATATCCTTCTGTACAAGAAGGCATTGATGTTGATTTTGATGAAAAGGAAAATCTGCTTTTCACTTCTTGAATTCCTCATCAATAAGGCTAAACCTTGTTTGCAAAGTTATTCTAGTAGCATTGGAAGCTTCCATTACATCTCTATAATGGACAAATCCCTCAATCTCTAGACCTTCTACATGTCTATCATAAAACTCCCTAAAATCTTTCAAATTATCTTCAAGATTTTTCAAGAGATTTTACAAATCAAAGGAAACATTGAGCAAATCTCTGATGTAAATAAATCTAGATGAATTTCTAGTTGCATGAAGAAAATTAAATAGCTTTTTATCACAGGTATCCTCCAGATCCTCCTCCTTCATTCTCTCTAAAGACAACTTCCTTTTAGTTATCTTGATTACTCACAAAACCAAATCTAGAAAAGAAAATATAAAATTAGGGGCATAATATACAGATCCACATTTTCTCATATCCAGAAAACTAAAGAAAGATTGCAAAAAAAGTAGTCAAAACCTACAAGGCATTGCTTTTGTATTTTGACAAATTTAATGTATTTGTTATGTAAGATATTTAGAAATACAAGATGAATGAAGTGAATTCGTCCTTTATGTAGCAGAGAAAGCATGAAATTCTAAGTCTCATCAATCAAACTTTGTTTTATATTCACGACTCATGAAATGTGAAAACAATGATCCAAATCAGTTCACAGTTCATAAAATCGCGTTTCACACGTCACTTTGACAAAAAAACTTGACGAGTTTGCGTTTTATATATTCGAAAAATTTGAAAAAAA
The DNA here is from genome assembly GCF_053477565.2 of Lygodium microphyllum. NCBI lineage: Eukaryota > Viridiplantae > Streptophyta > Polypodiopsida > Schizaeales > Lygodiaceae > Lygodium > Lygodium microphyllum. Next base: position 119,759,824 of record NC_141164.1, on the reverse strand, counting down.
TAATGCATCAATAATATTAAAATCCTATCATTTAACATGTGTACGTGACGAATATTGATAGAAAAACAAAGTAAAACCCTTATAGAATTTCTAAGTTCCTCATGTATCTTTCTCCTATTCAATGCCTTGAAATTTAGGATTGTAACGAAAAAATATTAAGAAAAGTGTGATACCTGATATTTATAGTCCCTACTGCTGAGAATAAATGGTTTTTTGTAAGAATATGCCTGGTTTGGCTTGTGATGCTTACAAGATAAATAGCTCGTCGTCGTGAAGACAAGACAAGATACGTGAAAGAAATAGTAACAAAAACTTGACCCTAAGTGTTCATATATATATATATATATATGCCAACGGTCACTCCACGTTTGTTCAAAAAGTACATTGCACTAATTCAAAGGAGGTGCTTAAAATGAAAAAAAAAAAGCTAAGAACTTAAAAAGTGGAGCCATAAAAGCACTATCATGCCAAAAAAGTAAGTGACATGCACAACTTCATAGGTAAAAACGGTTTGCTCTCGTCACATGGGTGAAATTAACTATGCATTACAACAGCCACATGTGTAAACCAACATCCTTATAAACCCAATTTTTGAATGGCAAAGGAGGCTTTTTGAAGATAAAGCTCTTTCTATGACCACACCAACACAATGCTAACTTGATCACAGTGCAAAATTATTCTTCAATGCAAGGCGTCTAAAGAAGGCTTCATCGCCCAACATATGCACCGAAACCTAAAAAATGTAAGTTTTTTACAAATATGAGTTAGCTCTGAATCACTTGATAATTCCTACCAAACGATCCCAAAAAATACCAAATGTATGAAACACAATTAGTCATGACTTTTCAAATCAACAAGAGCTATTTCACGTTTCATACGTTGCTTTGGAGGGCACGTTTCTCTTTGATCAAATATGTATGAAACACGAGATTCTGTTGGTTTCTCTTGTCCATTTGAGGCCTTCTTGTGTTTCATACAACTTAGGCTTGTATTGTTTCTCTTGTGACGTATGAAACACGAGATTGTGTTGGTTACTCTTGTCCATGTGAGGTCTCCTCGTGTTTCATATGACTTAGGCCTTAATTGTTTCTCTTGTGACGTATGAAATACGAGAGGATGTTAGGTTCTCTTGTCCAAAAGGCCTCCTCATGTTTCATATGTCTTGTGCTTGCATTTTCTTATTGAAATTGGATTTAGACTATGTGTTTAGTGTTTGCTTGCTACTTTATGATTGTAGATAAAATGATATGAGATATTTTGAGATATTTTCTAATTTGGTTGTATTATTTATTTTTTTGGATGTTTTAGATGGTTAGGAACTAAGGCCACTACAAGGAAGCAGAAAGTTGATCCTAGAGGTCTTGCTTCAAAGATCCATCAATCCATCAATCCTCTAAGACTTCCAAACTTACAAGTAAATCAAAGCCAAGAAGAAGGTTATCACAACATGTGAGGTGCCTAAAGGAGATTAGAAGTGCAATGAAGGATTTGAATAATGCAATTCCAAAGCTGTCTTTTCTGAGGCTTGCCAAAGAAATTTGTGACAAGCATAGTCTTGATAGTTTTCGATAGACTAGGACAGCTCTCAATTGTATTCAAAAGGCTACATAAGATTTTTTGATAGGATTTTTTCAAGATTCTTATATCTGTGCTGCTCATGCATATATGCTTACACTTATGGATAAAGACATGATAATTCTCAGGAGATTGAGATACAGGCTTTCAAAGGTCCTTGAGCCAGTCCCTCTTTTTGATGTGAAAGCTTTCAATATTTTAAATGTGTCTCCATATAGAAAGAAGAAAAATGATTCAAGTCTTAAGGTTGAAGATGCCACTCATGAAAAGGACACACGACAACATGAGAAAGAGGAAAATGCCATAGAAGAGCAAGTAGATAAACAGAGGGAGTATAAAAGAAAAAAGGAAGCAGAACAACTCTCATCTTTTGAAGAGAAGTTATCTACCCTTCTTGAAAGGGCTGACCCTAAGGGCTTCAATGTTTGTTACTTTTTACTCGGTGATATTAACAAAAGATCTCATATGGTATTTTTGGACTCTGTTTGTGTTCAAATTCTCAAGAATAAAGTGAGAGAAGTAAAATTTGACTCTATTCTTCTTGCTTGGATGAGGTATAGTATACCAAAATTTATTTTTACTCATTATAATTTTCTAGCAATAGACTTCCATGTTGATGCTTACTATCTCAATTCCTTTGCTAGGTGTGTAATGCATGAGCTCCTCTTTGATATGTGAGAAATGCGGGATCTAGAGCATGGCAAAGACGGAAGCTATGGAGGATGGAAGGAGAAGTGTGGACTCATGATGGAAAAGACACTGTTTGTTACACAAGTGAATTAGGTTCCAAGATTGAGACTTGGACTCATAAACACAATCTTGTGTATGTGGACAATGACATTGACACTTCACTGAAAAGAAAAGAGTACTATCATTGCATTTTGAAAAGGAAGCAAGTACAATGCTTTATAGGAAAGTAGGAAACTGCAGTAGGCACCATTGTGCATATGGGATAGGTTAGCCTGCATATCCTTGACCCTGAAGCTCCATACAAAGAGGCTGTTTGAGTGAGTGTGATTGCTGATTCTCAACACCCCTCCTCAATCACAACTAGAAAGGCACAAAGTGTGTAGAGACTGTAATGAGAACCACCTGCAAAGTGTGGGCATACCACAAACATGGCAAAACACCAGAGGCTGTCGCAGAAAAGGCTAAGTGTGGGTACCATAAACATGGTGGACATCCAGAGGCTGTAACAGGGGCCTCATAAAGTGTATAGGGACTGTAATGCCAAGTTACATAAGGAGTTTTACAAAGCTTATGGCAGGAAGCATTAGGGCAAGGAAGTACAAGGCTTTTAAAACAGTCTATCAGAGTTATGAGAGTAGAAGGACTGATGAGTCTTGTCCTTCCGATCCTGGTGGTCTTCATCTTCATCTTCATCTTCATCTTTTGGTCCATGGTCTTCTTCTTCTTTTACAGCTGCAAGATAGGCCTTTTGGGACCTCTTCCTAGCATGACAGAACTTTTCAGTATGTCCGGTCCTTTTGCAGAAGTCACAGAAGAGCGGTTCCTTTTTACCTTTGTATCTGTTGTTTACATATAACATTTGTTCATCCTTTGAAGTGTTGGGCTCTTCTTTGCTTTTAAGTTTCTTTTCTTCTTCTAACAGTGATGCTTGGATATCAACAAGTTCAGGATTTGGCATGTTGATTAAAGTTGTTTATACATTATTATATTCAGGAGGCAAACTCTTAAGTAGAACACTGATGCAAACATCTTCATCCATTTTAATGTTGATTCCTGCAAGTTGGGTTAGGAGTCCTTCCATGTAATTGAGATGTGTGGCAAGTGATGTGCTGGACTTCATTTCAAGCCTGAAGAACTCAATCATGAGACCATACTTTTTGATGATTTAGATTGTGCACCGAACAGGGTGTTAAGTCTTTTCCATGTATCCTGTGAGGTCTCACAGTTATCCACATGGTGGATATAACTGTCGTCTAGCTCCAGTTTGATAATGGCCTGGGCTCTGTCATCATTCTTTTGCCAAGTAGTTGCAAGGTCCGCGTCCCGAGGTTTCTTCTCTTTGCCATTTGTGATGGCCCAGAGACCCTTTTTCATCAAGATGAGCTTGATGCGGGTTTGCCAGGTGTGAAATCCGACTCCTTTGAAACGAGCATTTGGAGAGTCTTTTCCCATGTTGAGGTTGCAAGATCAGCAGCAGCAAATCAACACCAGAATTCTGAGATTTTATCAGTAGAAGAGCAGAATGCAGTGTGTCGAGAGACACAGTTAGTGACAGTGTGAAAACACACTATGTCAGTGTTGATGTTGAGCTTGATTCTTCCTGTTCGGGATCGTTCGGTCGTTCTTCAATCTTCTCAGGTCCTTCCCCTCCTTGATTTGATGCTGGGTCAATGGATTAGAGTGACAGAGGCTTGGGTTGAGTGTCAGGAGAGAGAAAATTTGAGGAAAAAAAAGCTTGAGAAATTTTGGCTATGGTGGAATTAGGGTTTCTGAGACAGGGGCCTGGTTTTTTCAACATTGCAGGAGCTATACTTGATCATTTTCAAAAATTTTTACATGCCTAGAAAGCTGACTTCATGGGCTATCAAAGCCCCATGATAATCGTCAAGATCGTGGACTGTATGAAGCACGCAAGCACGTCGAACAAATTCGGCGTAGTTCAGGACAGGTTTCCATGATTTCCGCAATGTTGGGGTCAGGGCGCATCAATGTGATCGATTTTTGTGCCAGGATGAAGCGCCTTGAGTAGAGGAACAACTCCCTAGAAGAAATCAAGAGCTGAAGTGGCCTGGTTGAGAAGTTATTGAAGCTCCAAGTGAGGTAGGTCCTGTCTGGCTATGGCAGACACAGAGCAGAGATTGAGAATTTTCACAATGCTGAGCTCCAGATGGTCAAATGTCCTGGATTGATGTGATACAGGGAAGCTTTGTGAGTTGGGGAATACTTTTCCAGAAGGAAGCTCCAAGAGATTTGACCTATCGAGTGAGATATAAGCAGCTCAATCTGACAAGGTGCTGCTGGCTATGGCTGCCATGGAAGCTTCAGTGAGAGTAGAGTTGGGAGATGAAGTCATGAGCTGACATTGAGCTAGATTGAGGTTGAGAGAAATCAAGAGAGGCTGGAGAAGCAATGCCATGCCCAACTGGGCTCTGATACCATGTGAGAAATGCGGGATCTAGAGCATGGCAAAGGCGGAAGCTATGGAGGATGGAAGGAGAAGTGTGGACTCATGATGGAAAAGACACTGTTTGTTACACAAGTGAATTAGGTTCCAAGATTGAGACTTGGACTCATAAACACAATCTTGTGTATGTGGACAATGACATTGACACTTCACTGAAAAGAAAAGAGTACTATCATTGCATTTTGAAAAGGAAGCAGGTACAATGCTTTATAGGAAAGTAGGAAACTGCAGTAGGCACCATTGTGCATATGGGATAGGTTAGCCTGCATATCCTTGACCCTGAAGCTCCATACAAAGAGGCTGTTTGAGTGAGTGTGATTGCTGATTCTCAACATGATATACAACAAAAGATTGAGATTCTTGATCCATATATCTCATACTATATGAGGAGTGAGCTTGATGCAAGTGCATTTGACCATTGGTTCAATACAATTGACTTTGAAACTTTGGAGCTTTTTCTAATTCCATACAATGAAAAGTAAGTAATTTGATATTTTATTAGATTTTATGAGATCTTTTTTTGCTAGTTTATTGAAATATTTTTGTTTTCAGTTCTCATTGGAGCCTATTGGAATAGATAGTGTGGAGAGGTAATGTTTCCTCACCAATCCTATAAAAGGAAGCCATGAAAATGCCAAGTTGTAAGTTATATAATCTAGGGTCTCCCTGATATTTTGATCTTTTTGTTGCAAGTACTCTAAATATTTTGATATATTTTTTGTAATAACTCTAAATTTTATTGCTTTTTTGGTACAGAGCTGTAAAAAGATTGATTGAAGTGCTAGAGAAAAGGCCTCCCATGCCTTCTGACTTACTTGCAACAATGTAATATAGACAAGTTGTGGTAAGGCCTTGATTAATATGGTTAAAACATACTAAGAAAATTTATTCTAAAATGACCATAAACAAGTTTTATGGTTTTACTTTATATTGTTGATTGTAGTGTCCTCATTAGGATGATAGTTACTCTTGTGGACTAAAGAGTAATTGTAAATGCTAGAAGATTGGTTCAATTTATTTATCTCAATGATGATAAATTTATAAAGGTAATGTGAAACATACTAAACTTTAAGATAGAGGTTTATTGCAAAAGAGTCCATTGATGATAATAATATAGTCCATTGTAAAAAATAACAATGAACTAAAAATATTTTCTTACAAATGTATGACAGTTTACAAGGGATTGCTATACAAGTGAGCATGTTTGGTATATAAGAGCAAAGCTTATGAAGTACATAATGATCAATTATATACAACTGACAAGAATGGACAATAGTGGGGGCTTGGACATTAAAGGAGAGGAGGTGTATGTAACTATAGTAGGTGAAGCTATGCCTTCAACACCTAAGGCAACCAAAGTATCAAAGACAGGCAAAATGACTTCTAGAAAGGATGTCCCTTCTCCTAAGAAAATTTCTCAAAAAAAGTAGCTTTGCCTCATTGATTAAGCCCTTGTGTATAAGTCATGGAGATGACTGACACAAATTTGTACATGTATTTTATATTGACAGTAAAGAGATATTTTCTTCAATATCCTTGCATTGTATATTTTTCTCCCTCCTCGTTGATATCTATTAAATAAAATATTACAAATGTTTATTAATCAAGAAGTGAAATCATATATATATCTAAGTGGATATAATATGATATAAAAACTTGTTTATTATTAAGTTGGAACACAAATGAGTATGGTAGTTCAATATCTTCATTCTGTAAATCCATCCTCACTTGATATAGTGTATATGATGATCTAACATTTAGGGTTACAATAATGTCGTCATTATACCAAACATCAAGATCCACTATAGGATCTTTGCTAAAATTATCAAGATTTTGCAACAAGACTACCACCAATATAGTGCCATCTACTATAATAAAATCTAAGGATGAAATTTTGAGTAGCAATCATATATTTACAAGCTATAGAGTCTTGATCTATCTTACACATAAACTTTCCTTCTGTCCTAGTGTCCCATCCCTCATCAACAAATTGTATAACATGATCATATGTTAGTCTCTTCACTGAAAGTATGGCTTTTGATTTTCTTATCTCAACATTAGAAAAGAAGTCAACAAATATATTAATAGGCATGAACAAAGTAGCTTTGCTTAGCCAACTTGAGATACTAGGTTTTAATGCTCTTTATATCTTAGAAAATATTTTATATCTATAGCTCTCAGTAGTAGCTAGACTTGGCAAAGGCCACTCAAAGCTTGAAAAATTGGGCAAAGGAAGGGAGATATTGATCCCCATTGGCTACCCTGCATGGGGACAATATAAGAATGGTCATAGAAGAATATTCCATTCTTTGCAAGCTCTGTCTTCTTTCTACCTTTGTACATCTCTTCTCCAATCAAGTCATGCATTACTTCAATCGCATCAATAATAGACTCGACTGGTTGCCATTCCTCAAGATTAGAGGGATAGACATCTACAAGAAAAATGAAAAAATGTTATAATGGAAAACCTCAAACCAAGTTCAAGAAAAAAAAGACTTTAAGAATCAAATCCTTACAATTTGGTTTATGCATTGGAAGATTTGAACTTCCACGTTCTAAATATAGCTCTCTATGCATAAAAACATGTTGTATCAGAACCTCTTTTATGCTATTCTTATTTATTCCAAGCTTGAAATCTTGGATTCTACCCTTCTAACCATAGATGAACGAGCTCTCATATCTTTGTCTTTTCCTACGTTTTGGCTTGTTGCATGGTGATCCAACTGCCTTTGCTAATGATTGTAGGAATCCATCTTCCATCTTTTTGGAATGAGTTAAACATTGATATGGATGTGATTTGGGAGCTTGGACGCTTTGTTGAATATCAAATTTTTGTATCCATATGAGAGAGAGAGAGAGAGAGAGAGAGAGAGAGAGAGAGAGAGAGAGGACTAAGGTACCACAAGAAAGGAGGGAAAAACACAAGAGGGATAAAAGAAAGGAGGGAAAAAAATTAAGTGCCAAGCTCTTTATTAATTAACACCATATTGGGGAATATGGGAATTTTCCATAAGTTTTGGACATGTGGTCAAATCTTTGGATTTGTCATAACTTGAAAACTATAACTCCAAATAGATCCCTCTATAGCTCAATAGATTCCATTTTTCAAGTGATTTCTAATGATAGGTCACATCATATGGTTTTGAGAAACTTATGGGCATGTTATCCGTGTGCCACCTTTTTAGTATTCAAAAAATGGAAATTGGGAGATTCTCAAACTCACTAATATTGTGTTAATTTGAATTTAGATTAAACATATCATTATCATTAATTCAAATATATCATTAAATAAAAGTGAAGGGGACTGTATATTATTCATGCAAAGAATGTCATGATCACGAATATAAGAGGCTAAAAATAGATAATGATAATACAAAGTTGTAATATCATTTTATATATATGTATATATATATATATATATATATATATATATATATATATATGTATGTATATATGTATGTATGTATATCTATATACATATATATACATATATATATATACATATATATACATATATATATATATATACATATACATACATACATACATACATACATACATACATACATACATACATACATACATATATATATATATATATATATATATTTGTAAAATAATTTTGGGTATTTTTTAAAATAGAACTTTCGTTATGGAGGCTCTGCTCCTATTGGTCTAGAGCACTCTCTTTCTATCTCCTAAAAGGTATTTTCGAGACCTCAAAACTCCCCTAATGATTTGTCATACCTTGTTCATCTTCCTTTATCCTTATTTTGATTTCTTCATATTGCATGTTGCACGCAAGGTAGTCTTCACCTTAGTTGGAAATGGTTATCTTGATCTTGCTTTAATCTCACTTTGATCAAGGTGGTCATCACCTCTACTTGTCTTACACACCACTCAAAGAGAAAATTTTGATTTGGAGCATTCTACTCAACATGGTCAACACCTTGGTTGCATATACACTTCATACTATCCATAATCACCACTTAAGGTGGTCTTTGCCATGAGTTTCCTTCACCTCCATTAACCATCACCTTGATCAAGGTGATCCATCACCTTAACCAAGATCATCAAGACCGGCATTGTACACCACCTTGCTTGCATTTATTTTGCTCAAAGTGAATTATCACCACCTCTAGTCAAGATGGAACTTCACCATGGCTATATCCATCTACAATAGGCATTACTTTGCCTGTAGTAGTGCATCACTTTTGCTCAAGGTGACCTTGAGTAGATCATGCCTACTATATTTGATCACCTTGATCAAGTTGATCCAGAACCTCTATGGTGGCCACCACCTTGATTATTCTACAATTCACTTCATCTCCCCACATGGACTACATGTCAACCACTCAAGGTGATCCTAATCCATTACCTTGACCCAAATTCAATAACCTAGATCAAGCTAATTCAACTTGACTAATTTTCATATCACTCAAAGTGATTTGCATATAGAGCATATAGGGCACATTGAATAATACAACTAACTCAAGGTGATCAAAACACGATAACACTTCAAAATCACTTTAGGAGACCAATCAAGGTGACTAGTTCATCACATTGATTGGAAATCCTCTCAAGTGGTATTTTGTGATCAAGCTAGTAGCTATATATCACTTTTACATCAACTCTAGTGTGCTCATGTAGCTTACACCAACTCTAAACATATCCGATCCCAAATCCCACTTCTTGCACTCTTGTTCTCATTTCCTTGATTTCATCTTCCATCTTATTGTTATTTATAGCTAACTTTTCCTTTAGCTCGACTAGGTGTGTGGGTATGTACCAGCTCTCTATCATATTGAATTGAAGAATAACTTTATATTAGGGAAAATATGGACTCCAAAAGGGCCTCGTAAGGAATAGATTGTGTAAGGAGCAATTTTTCTAAACTTGTAGTCTAGTGGGTCTCATGTGTTAGGATGAGAGGGAATTAGGTTTTTCTCCAAAATAAAGGTGGCTTTCACAAGAAAATGTTAAAAGTCCAAATCTAGGATAGATTATCATAATGTTAAAAGGCCAAATCTAGGATAGATTATTATAATAGTGAATGTGTGCAAGAATAAGACTGACTCTTTACCTTGGTAGTAGGGGTTATGGCCCATAAAGAGAGATTGGGGTGTTCAATTTCCACAAGTAGCATTTGCCCTAGGGGTCCCATGAACACCAGGGTGCACTTATAACAAAGAGTGCCTTTCATGATACCATAATGGCCCCATGGACTTATAGCATGAGCTTACAATATCCCTGTATTTTGGCTCCTTCACACACTACTGTTTAATAGAGGAAGTGAAGTTTTAATTTGAATTTAAAACTCCCTCCCAATTACCTTGAAATGCCACAAGCCCCTTTTGGAAAGTAACCCCATCTTTTCAAATTAAAAATATTCAAAGATTACTTTTTCTAATCTCATAGTCTAGTGGGTCTTGTTTGTTATTATGAGAGGGGATCAGGTTTGTCTCCAAAATAAGGGTTGATTTTGCAAGAAAATTAAAAAATCCAAATCTAGGATAACTTATTATAAAAGCCAATGTTTGTAAGAACAAGCTCAATTCTTTACCTTGATGGTAGGAATATGGCCCATAAGGTTGATGGGTTCAATTTCCATGTGCAATGCATTTTGATTGGTTAAAAAGAGTGCCTTTCATGATGCCATGGTGGTCTCATGGACACACGGTATACACTTATAACAAAGAATGCCTTTCATGTTACCATAGTGGTCCCACGGACATGTGGGATACACTTATAACATCCTCACATTTTTGATCCTTTATACACAATATAAAAAAAGAGAATTTTGAATTTGAATTTTAAAACCTTTTTCTTTTCATCACCAATGGTAGAGGAATGACCTTTGCCTTTTGCATTGGTGGACAATGTAGCATCTCCATTGTTGCTATCTTCTCGGGCTCCTCCTCCATTAGTAGTGCATCTGGTAGTGCCTTGTATGTTGGATCAAGGTCAAAACATTGTTTGAACAACTTGTAAGTAAGACACGCAATGCCTTTGCATTCCTTCATTTCCAAGCTCATAAAAGATCTACATTTGGAGGAATCATAACACTTAAATTTGATGCATTAGGGATGGGTTGTGGTTCTAGGTCAAAGTCCCTAGTACCATCTCTAAAAGCTCATAAGAATCAAGGATAGCTATAATTTTAAGCTTTCAGAAAGTTTAGTTTCTACTATCTAACTTCCCTTCATTGAAGGTTGGTGGACGAATCCTCAATATTTAAATTGGTGGTACAACAACACCACCACTTGATGCGCCAATAGTACTACCTAATGCAGTAGACGATAGTTCTCCTCTTTGTTGTTGAAGCCCTTGCCTCTCGTGTACTCATCACTCCTTAAACCCCCTCTAGGCTCTGATACAATGTAGAAATTATGCTGTGTAGGAGAGTAGAGAATACACATCAAATATGAGAAGAACAGGAACGACTTTAATTTCAAGTGAACTAATATAATGATGTCTCTTTCAATGCCTATGCTTCCACCATGAAGCCTAAATGGTGAATTAGGTGGAAGATAGGTGAATAGCTTAAAAATAGATGGAAGAACTCTTATTGGGTGAAAGATTGATGATGGCTTTAGAGGAGTCTTCCTTTTATAGCTCTAGAAGGTAGTCTAGTCAGCTTGTCCGGACATATTATGAACCATCCCTAGTTGGCTTGAGAATATTCTAAGGAATATTTCCTTTATCGTCAAACCAAGGCACTGCCCTTAGACTCGTCAAGGGGTTTGTTGCCCCCCTTGAGCCCCCCCCCCCCAAGAAACGAGGGGCTCTTGGACCTCAAAATAGGGCCCCCTAATACTCTTGAACCCTATATCTCAATGCATTGTGCCTTGAGTTGTGATCAGCACAACTAATCCACCTAACCCAAAGGCTAGATCTACAAAGGTCACCTTGTTTCCATATGCTTACATAGACTACATCTGATATATAAGTGAAGATCTAGGCTTACACATGGCTTAACAAGGGGGTTGCTTAAATTGAATGCTTGCTTAATCAAGCATCTTGGTTGAGGTTAGAAGCATAGGGAAAGCTTGTTGAAGCACATGGCTTGCTTGTTGGACAAGTACGGGTTTTACAATTTTCAAAGAGGAGAAGTGAGTGAGTCTTGATTCTTGAGGTAAAGGGGGGACTTTAGATCTCGAGTAGGACAAGAAGACATCATTGCAAGTGTTGAATGTGGTGATGACATGCCATATGCTTCATCTATTTGATTGGCCAAAGCAAAACATTACTGCCTTGCTCATAAATTCTTTCACTTAGCCTAATGAGGTTGTTAAGGTTTAATCTTTTAAACCACTTTCACATTGCGATAAATTTGAAGTAGTACAAATAACTTCTATTCACACTGGCAATCAATGAATTGGTTATCTTGTGGAACTGTTTTCACATTAAGCTTGCCTTAAATTGGTTTGTACATCTATGTGTTCACATTGAGGAAGGCCTGAACTAGTTATTTTGAAGGGAAAAAATGACGTTTAATGCAACATTTGGGTGCCATTTTGGAGGGAAAAGAATTGCATAAAAATTTGAAAAAAGTTAGCATGTATGAAATGTTATTTGGACATCAATTTTAGCATAAAAAGCTTTAGAAAAAATAGGAAAAATGGTCAATTTTTGGTTCGTGTTTTGATACAAATTGAGTAGTACAAGCATTGTTTGAGCTTCATATGCAGTGCTTCTTGTTGGACAATAGATGTGTATTATGTCATATTTTGTGTTGTTATTTTTGATAGCAATTGGGCACACGTATCACTCTTGAATCATTAAACTTCAGTTTATACGCAAATTTTTGATCCTTTTTTATGCTTTTGGTCATGAAATGGGTGCGAATGATGCTCAATTGATTTATTTTTGTTGAGTACTGATTCATCATATTGTATTTTGTTGATTTTCTCTAATTACATATGTCATTATGTTGGAAACTATGCAAATGACACAAATTGTTGTTGGGGATAAGTTGACAAAGGACAACTATAGTGTTTGGTCCTATTATATGGAAAATGTTCGTATGAGAAGAGGTCGTTGGCATTCATAACAAGTGAGGATGTATGTCCTAAACTCCAAAATGAGCCAATGGAGGAAGAAAATAAGGTCTATAAGGATTGGATAGGTAAAAACAAGCAGATGAAAGTTTGGATTTATCGATGCATTTCAAAGATCTAGATCCCATACATAAAGAAGGCATTTACATGTAAGGATGCATGGGAGATGATGGAAAATATGTGTGACACTTACATGGAGGCACATAAGATATAATCAAAGCAAAGGTTGTATGGTTCATTGTGCAAAAATCAAAGCATTAGTGATTATGTTACTGAGATTAAGCAGATTATAGAGAATCTTGCTTTGATTAATACACAACTTGATGAGACTTGGTTTTGGTGAGTTTTAAGGGACTTGCTGTGTATACACGTCCTTGGATACTTCTATTATTTTGAGAGACAGCTCAATTCTTGGTTTTTAGAAATTTAATGGTTTATTACTCATGGAAGAAATAAAGCTTGGCCTTAATGCATCCAACAATGGGATAAACACTAGTATGACATTGCGTTTTATCATAAGAGAGGACGTGGTAGTTCTTTGAGAGCTAGAGGATCTTCTTATGGTCAAGGATATATTTTTGCTCATGGATGTAACTCTTATAGATGTTGAGATTTTATGCTTAGCAACAAGGGGAGAGCTTTCTCTAGAGTCAAAGGATGGTTTAGTCCGCATAAAGATAGTGCATGTCATTATTGTGGAAATTTTCATCATTATGAGAAGGAATGGTTTAAGAAGCAAAATGCTATTTGCAGAGGTCGTGAAAGGACTTTGTATGGATATGATGCATATGGTTATGGAGGTACCTATTATGTCTTTAGAGGTGGATTAACTAGAGGATATTTGTTTGCCGTGGAGCATGTACTTGGGAGTATGACTCATTCACCTAGTGAGGATGACGATTGCTTCTTGGATTTGGGTGCTACAAACCACATGACACATCATGAAGAATGGTTTGTTAGGGAGTAAGAGATGCATAATGAAGAGTACACAGCCATTAGGGATAATATATTACATTAAATTATGCCTATTGGAAGTTTCCAGCACCATCTCTAAAAGCTCATAAGAATCAAGGATTGTTGTAATTTTAAATTTCCACAAAGTTTAGTTTCTACCATCTAATTGGCCTTCACTGAAGGTTGGTGCATGAATCATCAATGTTTAAATTGTAGGTACAACAACACACCACTTGATGTTCCAACACTGCAACCTAATGTAGCAGGTGACAATTCTCCTCTTTGGGTGTTGAAGCCCTTGCCTATCATGTACTCTTTACTCCTTAAAGCCCCTTAGGCTTTGATACAATGTAAAAATTATGATATATAACAGATAGAATTTAAGCAAAGTATAGAGAATACACATCAAATATGAGAAGAATAGAAACAATTGTATTTTCAAGTGATTTGATACAATGATGGCTCTTTCCATGTGTACTCTTTCACTATGAAGCTTAGATGGTGATCTGGATAGATGAGAGGTGAATAGCTTAAGGCTAGATGGAAGAACTTTGATTGGGTGAAAGATAGATTGACGATGGCTTTGGAGAGGTCTTTCTTTTATAGCCCGAGAAGGTAGTCTAGTCAGCACGTTTGACCATATTATGAACCATCCTTAGTTGGCTTGAGAATATTCCAAGAAATATTGTCTTTATTGTTGGCAGGTTGTTGGGGCATGACCCTCAAATCCTTTTCAAATGGGTTGTTAGATCCCTTGAGTCCCCCCTAGAGCCAGAGGCTCTTGGACCTCAAAATAGGGGTCCCTAATAACTTCCATACCCCATACCTCAATGCATTGTGTCGCGAGTTGTTATCAACACAACTACTCTACCTAACCCAAAGGCTAGATCAACAAAGGTCACCTTTTTGGCCTCTGATCTTATAGACCTCATCTAATATATAGGTCATGATCTAACCAATGTCTACGCTTACACATGGCTTCTTCTAAAAAATGGAGCCTTGTGACTTAAAGTGAACATGGATTTTTGGTGGCACCTTACAAGGGTAGGGCATTGAGTATATCTAAGAGAATGAAGAAAAAAGTGGTGGATTGAGCCTCTAACTCTGGTGCCTATTTTTATTTTGTTGCGTGTTTATGTTAATTCTTTTTAGTTGGTATCAGAGTGGGAGTTAAGAATCAAATTGAAGAGCATGCGAAACAAGGTTTACATGGAATAAAAGCTTTTCAACTAATCGACCCAAAACAAATACATGGATTAAAAGAGCTATCAAAACTTGTTTAGAGCCTCTATTGCCACATTAGACACTTTTTGGGAAACCATTGAAGGTTGTAAATAGTGAAAGATAGTAAGTTTTCATTTGGTTTTGGTTGCAAACTGGCCTGATACTTGGAAGCAATGGGGTTGCTTAGGTTGAATGCTTACTTAACCAAGCAGTTTGGTTGAGGTGAGAAACACATGGGTAGCTTGTTGAAGCACATGGCTTTCTTGATGGGCAAGTAAGGTTTTACGTTGTCGTGATGCTATGCAGACACAGTGTGAAAAAGCATGGAATGCATCACCATCCGACTTCTTATTGATCAAGAGAGTTAATGTGATCTGAGTCATTAGTATTAGTGTGACTTGCGTGAACGATCCAAAATACTAGATTTTTGGATAATTTTAGCCTTTTTTTGATATTGTTTATTGTAAAAATATGAAAAATTTAGAAAAGGTTCTAGATTAGGATGGCATGCAAAAAGCAGATTGCTTTTTTAGCAAGTTATGGGATTTTCATAAAAAAGACAAATTGATGAAATCGTGCGCGTCGCGATCACTCTAAACAGGTTGAAAACTGAACTTTGAACTGAAAGAAGAAGAATGAGTGATCTGGGAGATCCATGACCAGGTGTCCTTGGAGGGAATATCAGGAAGTGTCATCAAAATCTTATCCTCGACAGCCCTCATTTCAAACCTGTTAGTGAGTTGAAGGATATCAAGGGCATCCTAATAAGGGTCGATTGTATTTGTTCAATTTGTCCCTTTCAACTTGGATACCATGAGGCGAACCCAGGAAGGTTTTCGAATAAGCAGGGGGGATTCTCAGATCTTCTAATTGTAGGGCCCATAAGGCTTTGAATTTGAATACATTACCTACAATGGACGTAAGCATATTAGTAATGGAACCTTTTTCAAATAAATCCAAAGGATAAGCTACATATGCTATGCATTGATTTTCCTCCCCAAAAATGGGTTCAATATCATAGCATCGACCTTTATAACGATCAAGACTAGTGAGCCCATCAATCAGATTGTGGTCCACATACCTGTAGAAGATTCTGTAGCTACTGTAGCTCTAGCTTCTTCAGGAGGTACCCCAGGTTGTGGGGTCATTCGAAAAGCTGCTAAGATATCAGTGTCTTTTGTTCCATATTCGAGAGTGTAGTAGGTCAATCGATAATCTCTAACAGAAGAGAGAAACAAAGACATTTCTCTCAAGGTATCAATTTGGTGTGGGGGTTGCCTGAAATACCCAATTGATGTGGATAGACTAAAATACTGGGGAACAATTGTCACCCGATATTCCTCCTGTGTATAGGCCTAAACTCCTAGCCTTTCTGAGTAGTCCTTCTTGGTTGGAGGACCCCTCGAACCTAGGAATTGAAATTGATTGCTGCTTCTACAGACTTGTGAGTAAAGCAAAAGAGGCTAGGATAGTATGATCCTTTTGCCACCCCCCAATCAAAAGGTGGTCCCGTAGTTCTTGGTCTGTGAATTGGCGTTCTCAGGTGCTCCTTCTTTCACGTCTAAGCCGAAGTTGTTCAACCCGTGCTCAAGAGATAGTCATCCACACACTGATAAGGAATGTATAGATTCTTGAGGGGAGTCTTTGGGGGTAAGTGGTCCTCCCTGGATCGCCCGGATCCCACGGGTGAATAGAAAGTTGAATCCCCATAGGATTTCACCTAAATCACCTTGTCCATCCTCCCAAAAAAGAATTTGATCCCAAAAGTCGAGACAGGAGGAGTGCGCCATGCTAATGTTCCTTGGTAATAGAATTGGATCATACTCATCTTAGGGTTAGGTGCTAATGGGCACATCTAACTACCCATGTGTCTGAAAGTCTTCACGGCCCAAGTGCAACGATGCAATTATCAGGGGTGCACTCTACCAACTGAGCTAATAGCTTGTCATGCAGGCTCCCCTGGTCCATAAGGAGTGAGAGAGGCCTGCCATGCCGAAGCGGGGAGCTCATCCCCATCCCTTGGATTTCCCTGAGGAAGGATGGGATTCTTTTCAGTTTGTTTTGACATGAGGGAACAAGCTCATGGATTAGGTCTTGTTTCACCTCTAAGATAGGAAAAGAAAAACCTATCTAGGGGTGTGTAAACCACTTCTTCCAAGACTTGGAAGAGTGAGCAGAAAACCAAAGTGCGAAATAAGTATGAACTCTCCCTGAAAAGGAGGTGATCTAGCTGCACCTTCCAGTACGGCTACATTGTTACGACTTCAATCCAGTCACTAGCCCTGCCTTCGGCATCCCCCTCCTTGCGATTGAGGTAACGACTTCGGGCATGGCTAGCTCCCATAGTGTGATGGGCAGTATGTACAAGGACCGAGAATGGATTCACCGCTGTATGGCTGACCGATGATTACTAGCGATTCTGACTTCATGGAGGCGAGTTGCAGCCTGCAATCTGAACTGAGGCCAAGATTCTGAGGTTAGCTTGCCCTCTCACGGGGTCGCGACCCTCTGTCCTAGCCATTGTAGCATGTGTGTCGCCCAGAGCGTGAGGGGCATGTTGACTTGACGTCATCCCCACCTTCCTCTGGCTTATACTGACAGTCTGTTTAGGGTTCCAATTTGAGTAATGGCAACTAAACATGAGGGTTGCGCTCATTTCGGGACTCAAACCAACACCTTACGGCGGCACGAGCTGACGACAGCCATGCACCACCTGTATCCACATTCCCGAAGGCACTCCTTTTTTTCAAAAGGATTCATAGTATGTCAAGCCTTGGTAAGGTTCTTTGCGTTGCATCGAATTAAACCACATGCTCCATCGCTTGAGCGGGCCCTTATCAATTCCTTTGAGTTTCATTCTTGCGAACGTACTCCCTAGGTGGGATACTTAATGCATTAGCTACAGCACTGCATGGGTAAATACATAGATCGCCTAGTATCCATCGTTTACGGCTAGGACTACTGGGGTATCTAATCCCATTTGCTCCCCGAGCTTTTGTCTCTTAGTGTTAGTGTTGGCCCAGCAGAGTGCCTTCACCTTTGGTGTTCCTTCCGATCTCTACACATTTCACCGCTCCACTGGAAATTCCCTTTGTCCCTACTGTACTCCAGCTTAGTAGTTTCCACCGCCTATCTAGGGTTAAGCCCTGGTATTTGACAGGGAGCTTAGAGAGCCACCTATAGATGCTTTACGCCCAATCATTCCGGATAATGCTTGTATCCTCTATCTTACCCGGTTGTTGGCACAGAGTTAGCCGATGCTTATTCTTCAGATACCGTCATTGCTACTTCTCTGAGAAAAGGAGTTTACGACCCGTGGGCCTTCTACCTCCATGCGGCATTGCTCTGTCAAGCTTTCGCTCATTGTGGAAGATTCCCCATTGCTGCCTCCCATAGGAGTCTGGGCCGTGTCTCTCCCAGTGTGGCTGATCATCCTCTCAGACCAGCTACTAATCATCGCCTTGGTGAGCCATTGCCCCACCAACTAGCTAATCATATGCAAGCCCCTCCTCGAGCGGATTCCTTCCTTTTGCTCCTCAGCTTATGGGGTATTAGCAGCCGTTTCTAGCTATTGTTCCCCTCCTAGGGGCAGGTTATTATGCGTTACTCACTCGTCCACTACTAGAAACACCACGAGGATGCTCCCCATCCGACTTGCATGTGTTAGGCATGCCGCCAGTGTTCATCTTGAGCCAGGATCAAACTCTCCATAAGATTCGTAGTTGCATCACTTATAGCTTCTTATGCTCTTCTAGCTCTTCCTTCTGCAAATGAGGTGGATTCAACATTGCCCTGGAGAAATTGGAAGAAGATCTTCTATTTTCAAGTGCCAAGATCAAGGTGAATCTTTTCGCTTCCTATTCTATTAGCTTGAGGTTCATCCCCAGTATATCTATCCCTACCGGTTCATGTCAATACCACGAGCCTCTTTTAACCATTCCCTTATGAATCAAATTGAAAAGATGGAAGAAAAAGCTTGTATTCGGTTGAAACAGAATCTATACTGAACAGATGACTTGGGGAACGAAGTAAAGATAAAGGGATTGCCACCCCATCCCATGCGAGTGGCAAAATTGGCGGGCTGATCTCGTTTCAGGTCCATGGAGGCCCACAATTCGGTAGCTAAGTTGACAAGCAAGTGATGCTGGTCTTCTTGTCGTAGATTCTTTTGATTAGAGATGGCCTTCTCAAGGGTTTGTGAAAGGAGAAGAAGGAAGACCAAAGCGGACTGGTCTAGGAAATACTTGAATATACCAAAACCACCTAGTCAAGTAGCAAAGTATGTTCTCCTAATAAGAAAAAAATGGTAAAAAAAGAAGAAAAAGGTGAGAAAAAGCCTACTCAAAGCATGTACAAGATACAAGGAGGAGGGAGGGAACAAAGAGTCAAAAAGAGAGAGACCGAGGGATCGTGGCACTCTAGCTGGCCATGCCGATCCTGCCAATCCTGTCGATCTTATTGATATTTTCCTCAGATCTCACTTTTTTGTGTTTTTTTGTTTGTGTTTTTTGGGTCTATTTCTTCCTCTCCAATAAGATAGGCAATCCCAAAATCTCCAGGCTCCGAGCCCTCAAAAAAGAGTTTAGGTTGTTGAGCATGTCCTCTCTTGTCTCTTCTCATGTAAGAAAGAGCAGACCATCATTTTCTAGACTAATAGGTATCCCAAATCGATCATTGAGTAGCTTTTCTACTATAAATATGAGAAGGAAAAGCTTGTGAGAAGCCAATGCTCGGGAGGTCATCAGACCCTCGTGATAACTAATCCTTTTCCTACCTGGGATTGAGGCCTCCTCCTCCTTTCCATAATAGGGGAGCCTTCGGGTAGGCCAACAACTCTTCTCTCTCTACCCGATTGAAGTTTGAAAAAGGGATAGCTATTGCAGAAGGGTGGCGCAATACACGACGCATGTCATCTCAAACTCCACCCCATACAAATGCCTGCATGGTTCCTTGACTTTAGCTCATAGGGTTCCCTCCCCTGTAAGGCTAGCTCTGTTTCAACTCGGATAAAGAAATATAGGCTTAGGAATATCCTTTCCCCACTGGGAAAATACGTATTTCCAAAAGGAAGGAGAGTGGTAAGCTTCCCACATATTAGGTGCCCGCACCTTGCCCATAAGTCCAGCATAGATACTTGTGTGGCATGCAACCATAGCTAATTCCTCGAGAACTAGCTCTGGTGGCAGGGTAGTCTTCCCCAAAACCTCTTTCATGGTCCCCTTGAGGTCCCTCCTAAGGTTTTCTATGGTTGCTAGTCCCCCCTCAGTTTGGGGTATCAGCCTAGGATAACCAGCCAAATCCTTATAGGAAGTTACAACTATTGTACAAGGCACCTTCTTTGGAAGTATCGGGTAGTTCCTCACCTAAATAGGCGAATTAGCATATAGCTAGCTTTTTCTATGCTAGAAGAGTCATGGTTAAGATGGTTTAGTAGCTCTTGAAATTGATGAAGGGGATGTTTCAGCCGTTCCACACACCCCGATAGATCATCTACCAAGGGATACACCCGTCCTTCCATAGTGGTAGAGGGAACTAAGCTTCCGGGCAAGCCTAATGGGGCAGCTGAGGCTTTTTCAAACTCCTCATATAGGGTGAGTATTTCCCTTTGGTTGGGTGCTCTAATGGGAACTAACCGAATAACCCCGGAAGTGATTTCTTCCTCCATCCACTTTATCAGGACCAAACCGTCCAACTCAGGGTGTTCTGCTAAGAACTCCCTAGTAGCGCAGTCTTCTTCTTTGGTCATCCCGAAAATTTTCTTGTCTTCTAGATTTTCCAATTCCTCCCTTCCCTCCTCCACCTCCTCCAAAACCAACCCAAGAGCATTAACCACATGATTAGTGGCATTCTGATTATTCCTAGATTCGAGGAAAAGATCGAATGATCGCCATCACCCGCTCCAACTAGATCATCAACCAAATTTTCAACCAGAGGCTTAGCAGGTAAGGAATCCTCCCTCTCCTTCTTCTCCTCTTGTTCAAATAGTCTATTGTCATTGTAAAACCCTCTCCAAGGTTCTTCCTTGCTCAGTATCTGTACCAAATGAGACTTCACATTGTTTTTCATTGGCTCTCCTGATTGGTCCAGGCTCAACCCGATCACTACCCTCCCCCGCTCCTTCCTTTTCTGCACCACCCCCCTTATAGCCTTTAGATCGGATGGAGTAGTCCAGCACCTCTCCAAAAGAATAATAATTTATTGGTTCAATTTCGTTAGCTTCTACGTACTCTACATAAGATTCATACAAAGACCCGGGTGTGGGGATTTTCCTCGCCCCTAAGAGGAGCGCGTTCCTAGGTTAGTAACGCACCTTTTTTGAGATCCAGTCTAACAGCCCTATGTGGTCTACTCCCCCTCCAGTTAGCTCATTGAGGGCGTCCACGTGTTGCCCAATGCGGCAACGCTCAGCAGGCATGGAGAGTGCTCAGCTAATGAGTTCGCTTGCCTTTTTTTTGAGCTTATCTAGTAGGTATGGGTCTCTCTTCGTGGCTATCCTAGGAGTTAGTATGTACATGAATCGGAACCTAAACTTGCTTGTTCTCTCTTGAGCATCATGCGATTCCACTGACTTGGATCACTGGATGGAGATAAGCAGACTCGAACCACTGGCATTCGCCACAGGGTAAGCCTTCGCCTATCAGGCCTACCTGACGGAAGGATCCTTCAGGGGCATACAATAGGCAATGACTTCCCCCCAAACACGGCCTACAACTTTCATTGTACCGTGCTCTCCCAGGAGCAACACCCCCTGAATGAAAAGGCTCCAAAGGGAGATCTTGTGCTAGGCATTCTCCTAGTTTAGACTCCCGATCTGCGGGGGCACCAGACCATAAGAGGGTCTTGATCGGCCTTTCCTTTTATTTTTCTATAGACTCTTTTGCCTCAAGAGCGAGTGGTTGCCCTTATCCGACCCTTACCACCAACTGGAGTAGACACCGATGCGTTCTACTCCTCGAATCAGGTTTTATGGTTGGTCTGTGACCCCCGGATGATTTTGGCATCCCCTGGGGCGATCTGGTAGTTCCTATGGGATGGGGTTGATCGGGTCCGGTGTCGAAGGGTTTGTGAAAGCAATGTCGCAACCACAGAGGTCCTTGATTAATTTCAAGATGGAAGATCAATCAAGTGAATGAATACAAATCTGCAACAGCAACTCCGACATAAAGTGCATTGATCAAAAGAATATTTTCATCAATCATGTCCAGCAACACTTAGTTTCAGTTCAGGTCTAATATGACTGCAATACAATTCTTAGAAAACACTTATTTTCTTTTGTAAACATGTATTAATCCTCTTGTACTTGGAGTTGGAATATATTATTGGTGAAGAGTCCTTTCTAAAAAAGAATAGCTTCAATTTAGCCTCAATAGGCCTATGTTAGCCTCAATAGATCTATGTTGTGTGTACAAAAAGCTTTAGCAAAACAACAAACCACTTCTTCTCATAAAGCTTGCAAGGATTTTTGAAGGTCTTTCCATGGTGCATGTATATGAAACTGATCCAACCATATTTCCCATCTTTGTTCCTCCACTAAAGTTTGTTGGTCGTTCTTGAGCTCATTCAATTGTTACGATGCTTCTGCATTTCAAGATTTACTTCTAGCAGCAGACTTTTGGTCAAAAGTTAATTCACTCTGTGGTAATCCAGA
Organism: Lygodium microphyllum; assembly: GCF_053477565.2. Classification (NCBI taxonomy): domain Eukaryota; kingdom Viridiplantae; phylum Streptophyta; class Polypodiopsida; order Schizaeales; family Lygodiaceae; genus Lygodium; species Lygodium microphyllum. The sequence continues at coordinate 119,737,209 of NC_141164.1, read as the reverse complement.
TTGGGTATTCATCCAACTCACTATCTTCCAATCGCTGGCATGGAACCAGCACAAGTCTGAGTGGAGAGCTAAACTCAGTTTACACAGGCTTTCTGAACATGCATCCGTTGTGAAACTCAATAGCCGCATCAGAAATCTATGATCATCTATGGTGCGAAAATGTTCTGAAGAATGAAGAACAAGAAGGATTCCACAATGAAGGTTATGAGGCGAGAGATCACACCCATCGATGTGCCTTGTAATGTTGCTTAATCCTGTGCGAGGATGGCAAGGAAAAGGTCACTGCAGTTCCTGATTCTCCCCTTTCCGCAGAGAAAAATTGTTTAAAGTTTCAAGCTTAACAAGTTTCTTCCCTCGCACAAAGTGCTACTGATCTCCACGAATCGTGTTAAGCAGCAGTCTCTTATAAGCCTCCGAAATCACTATATCTTGATAGCGTTATCAATAAGATAGATCACGTTCACTTTGAGTTGCAGACATTTCCAGCCCAGGTTGCTTGACCGTTAGTTTCATGTACATTGTTTCTGATGGTTACAACCCACATCACATGTTAGATTTCAAAGAAGGGGGAGGGAATCCATACGTAGCCATATGTTCTGACATAGCCAGCCCTCTCTGTCAGTTCATCTGCCTCTGGTGGTCCTCTGGAGGGGAAAAAAAAAACATTATTCCTGTCGCTGTAGTCACTCATCGCTTCTAGCTATTGATGTGACTGTCCAGAAGAAGCATAAGGGGAAACGCGGCACTTGCTTGTAGTGATCCAGACTCCACAAACGGGCGTATACCGTACAATCCTTGCGCGTTCAATGAGAGATCAGGCAGAAAACAATTGACATCCAGACAATTTGGAGCAATCTTCCTTCATGACTTTACGAAGATGGAGCAACTGTTGTTACTAATTTGCGTTTTTAACCTGGCCGACTCAGAAGTTGAATTCCCGGCCTATATTTCACCACACTTGGAGCTATGCAGAAGCCTTGTAAATCCTTCTTCTGCTGCAACAGGCAAGATGCAACTTGTGTATGCTGTGATGGACTGTGTCCTACAGAATTAGCAACACCTGCAATACTCGGAAGAAATTAAGCTTGAACTTCAGATGCTTAGAATCTCCAGGTTGAACACAAGGTCCATAGATGTTGAAAAGCACGAAGGATCCATGATATCCCCTGCTCTCTATTGTCGATGCCTTCCTCCTTAGTCGATCCTCGTCTTTCGTTCTTGCTCGACAGGTTCAGCGACAGGCCTGTTCCTCCTTTATCGTTTTGCACTTAAGGAACTGAACTCTCCCCTCTCGTCGACTGAGCAATGTTTGCACTCCAGATGACGACCTTCAATTCCATTTCTGATACGTGCAGCTCTTGAAGCCAAAGTCCCCCATCCCCTCTCTGAACATCATGGATTGCTTTTTCCTCCCCCCCCCAAATTAGATTGAAAAAAAACTCTCTTTTTCTTTCCTCGTAGATCCCCGAATGCTCTATCCTCTTTCCGTTCATTCAGCGCTTTTGCTGCTGTGGTCCTTTTTCGGCCATGGGAAGATATTCAATGTCAGCTGCAGATGAGAAGGCTGCCATGCTCCCACTTCCATCATCAAAGGCATAGATTAACTCATTTATTACTATGACTGCCTCTGCCATCGCTCGAGTGCCTGCCCTCTGCGGCCATGATCATCTCATTCCGCCTTCTGATTCCCCTTCAAAATGTTGTATGCAAGATCAATAATCCTGGAAAAAAATTCCCCAAGCTCGATTCCAAAACAAAGCTCCTCTGTTCTCCCCTGTCCTCTAGCAGAATACCATCTCTCTCCCCCCTCTGTTTCAGTCCCCGTTTCCTTTTCGGGCTCTCCCCTTTTTTCCTTTCCCTCCCTCTTTAGCTTTTGAAATCCCCTCATTAGTCTCCTTCTTCCGTGTTTTCTGCGTCTCCCTGACCTTCCTTCCCGATTCCTCTCCAAAAGCGGCCCTTTCTTTTCTCCCCTTTCAAATCTGCTTTTCCCCCCCTTGTCCCATTCAAAAAAAAAGCTCTTTCCTTGCAAAGCCTACACGTGTTTTTCCATAATCGAAAACCGTGTGATAAGCGCCCATGAAAACATCTCCAAAAATCCATAGAGGCCTTGAAGAAACATCCAAACCCATAAACCCACTAACACATTACATTTCATTACCCTCTCTAACTTTCAAGATATACTACTCAAGCGTAAGATCAAAATGTTTCTATGAGCATGGAAGAAACTTGATCACACTCCACAACACTCTCTCCATTCAGATTCGGAAGACATTCGCACATCTTGCTAGGATACGCTTTGAAAAGCTCTCTAGACTCATCATGATCAATTGGTTCTGTGCCCATACTACTGCCATTTCACACATAGAACATCCAGTTGTAGATGTTAGAAACATCCTCACGAAACCCATACCAGTCTCCCAAAACTCCTTGTTCTTCTTTGTCTTCAACATAGAATAAAAGAGCAAACATAACATCTAAATATGTACAAAGTATCAAATCACACACATGACTTTTGGGTGGTTTTCACACCTCGAATGCGCAGCAATACGACACCGGTCCATGGATCTTCTTTCCATCCCTGCTCATTTAGGCTCTCATTCTTCTCTTCTTCTGCACACCCCTTAATGGGCACATCATCCAAGAAAGGCATAGTAAGCTGAGGTATGTAATCACGAAGGACCTTATGCATGGCATTCATCATATGCGCAACAGAATTAGTGGCACCTTGAGGCAAGGTACACATCCTGACAAGCCCAATAGGAGTTCTCATGGTGGTTATGCCCCTGCTTTCCAAAGCCAGCTGAAACTGATCATATCCTGAATACAAATCACCCAAAGAATAGATGGCACGTCCAGCAAATGCCTCTGCAAACTCATCCACAAGTGGACCTATACCAACATTCCTGATAGTAACTCTGTTTACTGGCTGCATGTCCTGAATAAATCGAAGAGTGCCATTCTTCTTTGGAATTGTAAACCACCTGTTTGAGTATGGTGCAGATGAAGGCTCAAGGATTCCCATCCTGATTTTCTCATTCAATAAATCAATCAGCTTTGGCAAGTGTGCTTTAGGCACTGGAATAGGTCGGAGATTCCATGGGATATGAGGAATAGTAAAAATGACCATAGGAGCAACAATATCAGGATTCACACATCCAATCTCATGTGGGAAAAAAACAAATCCCCTTCCATGACGCTCAAGCATCTCCTGAAAGCATTGCTTCTCTATGGGTAACAAGAAATCACCATTTCCAATTTTCAATTCAGCAAGAGTCTCTGCAGAAAATTTATGACCAATATGCTCCGGATTCCTCAAAATTTGCTGTTTAGCAGCCCTCTCTATTTGCTGATCACTGTCAGGTGGAAGTGGTACAGCAACCGGCTTCACCTTCTTATCCACAGTTTTGTATTTCGTGTCAACCCTGGCTTCATTATGCTCTTTTGCATTACATAAACCTTGCTGTAAATCAGCAATTCTGCACTCCAATGGCTGAATATTCTCAGCTCTTTGCTCTATGGACTGCATAGAAACAGCCCCAAACTCTGAATGCTGAAATATTTCAGCAGTAAACTCTGTTGGCTGAAAATTTTCAGCCCTCTGTCTCTCTGAAAGCTGATCATAACCAGCTGGTAACTCTGTTTGCTGAATTTCTTCAGCACTCAACACTCTTTGCTGAGTTACCTCAGCCTCTGACTCAATCTGTGACATAAAATCTGCAATTTCATGAAACATGTCCAGGGACTGCACTAATACATTACCGTGACAATTCAGCATATCAGTTTTCAGCACATCTCTCATCTCTATCATCGTATCTGCACAAATCACACTGTCATACATCCCATCTATGTGCTCATCATCCTCCAAAATTCCTGCATTTTTCAAATTTTTCTCCTTCCTGCATATATACTACCTGGCAGCTCTAGGCAACCTAGAAGTCTTCTGATAACTCATCAAACTGTTTGCTGAAATCCCAACAAAACCGGAGGAGAAAACACTGCTGCCAGGAGGCGAGAACTCTAATCTCCTCTCCTCTGTACCACTGTCGTCTCGCGAAACGGCGGTACCTAATAAAAACCCGAATCCCTCACAGTGGGCAAAGGTGCATCTCTGAGAGTATCTCTGTTTCTAACATGGTTCACACATACAGTCATAAACTGAACTGCTCTCATACCATCTTTACTGCGAATCCGTGCATAAGCAGATCCATCATCCATGACCTTTGTTTCCATGCGCATCTCTATAATGAATGGTTGACCAAGAATTATGGGATAAGAGCATGAATCCTGCACAAAGAAATGAAAATCCTCCTCTACATCACCAATAGAAACCCTGACACTAGGACAGGCAGCATACAAATCACCTGCAGTATTATTGGCGGCTCTCATACGCCACCCATGCTCTACATCCATAGGCCATCTGTTACTCTCATAAACTCCACGAACTATGAGATTAATCTATGAACCATGATCAACCAATGCAACATAAGGCACTTGTTTCTCTCCAATCTTTACCATCGTCTCTGTAGTTGCCCTAGCCCAATGGCTCCGCGAAAAGTGACTACGCGGTATCATGACAGGCTCATCAATTTCAGCATAATGCATAGGTTGAACCCTCTTCTCTACCTGCAAAAAAATAGAAGCATTATCAACCATAACCTCATCCTCATCCTCATCCAACTCTCCAATCAAAACTCCCTGTGTATCAGTGGTAGACAATGCATGCCTTTTCCTCTTCAGGACTTCCTGAAACTGATCCTGAAACTCTCTTTTTGAAATGCCCAAAATCTCAGAAATAGTGAAAGTCACCTCACTGCCAAGTATCTTATCATTAAAGATTTTTTTCATGTCTGTAGATATCTCAATATCGGACATCAATCTGAATCCTGGCTGCTTTCTCTCTCTAGGCTCTTGCCTCTTTTCTCTCTTTTGAGCATCCTCCATCTGTCGATATGGCCCTGGTCTTGAAGACGGTCCTGCAGTAGGTGGAGTAACAAACTCACCCCCTCTAGTCTTCTTAGCTGCACTTGGATTTTCTTCATCCCTCTTACGCTTCTTCTCAACAAGTACATCTGCACCATGAGACTTAGCCAAATAAGCATAAATAGAGTACCTGTCAACAGGCGAGTCCCAACCTGTCTCTGATCTGATGCTAGAGCCTGCACTAGTCAAAACAGTTTGCTGAATTTTCCCCTTGTTTGCAGTCTCCATAGCATATGTCCATAGCGCTGATTGAGTCTCTGAACCCTTCTCAATCTGGACTCCATATGCAGAAGCATCACCTCTAGCTGTCACATAAGAAGTACACGCAGCCATGTCCTCAACTAACTTCTTCATTCCACCTTTACCAAAGTTGGTAGCAAGTGGAGCTCCTGTCTCAGTCAACCAAATCTTACCATCTTGCTCCCAATATACCAAATTCTTCCTCCTTGCATCCTGAAAAGACTCACAATCCCTGCAATGCTGATGGTCCGTACTATCACACCAAATACATCTCCAATCTCTCCTAGGTGCACTAGGAGCACTCCTAGGTGCAGTAGGAGCACTAGAAGAAGCAGTAGGCGCAGTCGAAGCAAACTGCTCCTTCAACTTTCCCACCAACTCCGCTTTGACTGACTCCAGTGTCAAATCTGTGATGCCTTTGATTATGTCATCAAGAGAAGTAGGCACCGATGGAGCGGATGGTTTTGGAGCAGAAGGTGTAGGCATCGGTCGTGGAACAGGAGGAATAGGTGGAGTGGAAACAGTAGGCACTAGCATAGGCCAAGAAACTGGCTGAGGAGGAGAAGAAATAACAGGGATAGAAGTAGGCATAGGAGCAGATGATGGTGTAGGTGTCATGGAACCATTTTGTAGGCGAGTCTTCCATATCCTCCTCTTGGTCAAAGTCGAGACTACATCCTGAGCATCCTGCCAATCCGTTTTAAGACCCATAGGCTTCGTGCGATCTTCAAGAAGCTCACCCAATTCTTCTTGAAGAGCAGGATCTGCAGCTTGCAAGAAAAGCTCAACTTTTTCAACATCCAATGCTCTTTGTTCAATGGCATCAAGCTGACTATACCTCTCTTCGAATTCTCGAATCAACTCCGAAGCAGCTAGACCTTTGTTTGGCATGTAGACCCACTCTCGGAATGAACGCCGAGTAGCCATACCAAAGTCCTCAAGGAAGTATTCTTCTTTCAAGGCCTTCTTAAAATCTTGCCAATGTGTATTTTGAATAAAAAGATCAGTCACTTTTGTCCTCAAAGCAGGTGTGACAAGACGAAGGAAGTACTTACTCATAAGTCCAGCAGGAACTCCAAAAAACCCCATCTTGATCTCATATGTCTTCAAGTATGCTGAAACATTACGCCCGTCAAATAGCTTCTTCTCATTCTCAACTGCTTCAATAGCCTTAGTCGCGCTGTTTGCATTCTCCTGTTCCGAATAGAGTTGCCTTTGCTGAGACAACTGCTGTTGATGCAATTGTTGCTGCTGCTGCATATACAATTGTGTTTGCTGATTTTGGAGCTGCATATACATGGACATATTCTGCAAAATCTATTTTAGATCCTCCGTTGAAGTACTTGATGCAGCAGTCATTGATGGAGCTGAAGTAGAGGCAGCTGGAATTGTAGAAGAAGCTGAAATAGAGGCTGAAGTATCTCCCATCCTGAAATTTCTGCGACGCTTTCACGTCGGGTTCACCAAAGATGTCGAAGGGTTTGTGAAAGCAATGTCGCAACCACAGAGGTCCTTGATTAATTTCAAGATGGAAGATCAATCAAGTGAATGAATACAAATCTGCAACAGCAACTCCGACATTAACTGCATTGATCAAAAGAATATTTTCATCAATCATGTCCAGCAACACTTAGTTTCAGTTCAGGTCTGATATGACTGCAATACAATTCTTAGAAACCACTTATTTTCTTTTGTAAACATGTATTAATCCTCTTGTACTTGGAGTTGGAATATATTATTGGTGAAGAATCCTTTCTAAAAAAGAATAGCTTCAATTTAGCCTCAATAGGCCTATGTTAGCCTCAATAGATCTATGTTGTGTGTACAAAAAGCTTTAGCAAAACAACAAACCACTTCTTCTCATAAAGCTTGCAAGGCTTTTTGAAGGTCTTTCCATGGTGCATGTATATGAAACTGATCCAACCATATTTCCCATCTTTGTTCCTCCACTATAGTTTGTTGGTCGTTCTTGAGCTCATTCAATTGTTACGATGCTTTTGCATTTCAAGATTAACTTCTAGCAGCAGACTTTTGG